>NW_028153974.1:15000-47500 GCF_964211835.1 Anser anser
CACACTCACCAGGACTCTGCGTCTTCACTCTTTCCTAACAACCCTAAACATAACCCTAACCGCAACAAGAAGCTGAACCCGAGTTAGACCCGAAAAAACACGTACGGTGCCACTTTCTGCCATCAAAAAGTGCTCTCAGCGAAAGCCTTTGGGTACACCTGAACTCCCTGGGGGAGCCTTTACGCAACCCCACACTCAACAGGACTCTGCGTCTTCACTCTTTCCTAACAACCCTAAACATAACCCTAACCGCAACAAGAAGCTCAACCCGAGTTAGACCCGAAAAAACACGTACGGTGCCACTTTCTGCCATCAAAAAGTGCTCTCAGCGGAAGCCTTTGGGTACACCTGAACTCCCTGGGGGAGCCTTTACGCAACCCCACACTCACCAGGACTCTGCGTCTTCACTCTTTCCTAACAACCCTAAACATAACCCTAACCGCAACAAGAAGCTCAACCCGAGTTAGACCCAAAAAAACACGTACGGTGCCACTTTCTGCCATCAAAAAGTGCTCTCGGCGGAAGCCTTTGGGTACACCTGAACTCCCTGGGGGAGCCTTTACGCAACCCCACACTCAACAGGACTCTGCGTCTTCACTCTTTCCTAACAACCCTAAACATAACCCTAACCGCAACAAGAAGCTCAACCCGAGTTAGACCCGAAAAAACACGTACGGTGCCACTTTCTGCCATCAAAAAGTGCTCTCAGCGGAAGCCTTTGGGTACACTTGAACTCCCTGGGGGAGCCTTTACGCAACCCCACACTCAACAGGACTCTGCGTCTTCACTCTTTCCTAACAACCCTAAACATAACCCTAACCGCAACAAGAAGCTCAACCCGAGTTAGACCCGAAAAAACACGTACGGTGCCACTTTCTGCCATCCAAAAGTGCTCTCAGCGGAAGCCTTTGGGTACACCTGAACTCCCTGGGGGAGCCTTTACGCAACCCCACACTCAACAGGACTCTGCGTCTTCACTCTTTCCTAACAACCCTAAACATAACCCTAACCGCAACAAGAAGCTGAACCCGAGTTAGACCCGAAAAAACACGTACGGTGCCACTTTCTGCCATCAAAAAGTGCTCTCAGCGGAAGCCTTTGGGTACACCTGAACTCCCTGGGGGAGCCTTTACGCAACCCCACACTCACCAGGACTCTGCGTCTTCACTCTTTCCTAACAACCCTAAACATAACCCTAACCGCAACAAGAAGCTGAACCCGAGTTAGACCCGAAAAAACACGTACGGTGCCACTTTCTGCCATCAAAAAGTGCTCTCAGCGAAAGCCTTTGGGTACACCTGAACTCCCTGGGGGAGCCTTTACGCAACCCCACACTCAACAGGACTCTGCGTCTTCACTCTTTCCTAACAACCCTAAACATAACCCTAACCGCAACAAGAAGCTGAACCCGAGTTAGACCCGAAAAAACACGTACGGTGCCACTTTCTGCCATCAAAAAGTGCTCTCAGCGGAAGCCTTTGGGTACACCTGAACTCCCTGGGGGAGCCTTTACGCAACCCCACACTCAACAGGACTCTGCGTCTTCACTCTTTCCTAACAACCCTAAACATAACCCTAACCGCAACAAGAAGCTGAACCCGAGTTAGACCCGAAAAAACACGTACGGTGCCACTTTCTGCCATCAAAAAGTGCTCTCAGCGGAAGCCTTTGGGTACACTTGAACTCCCTGGGGGAGCCTTTACGCAACCCCACACTCAACAGGACTCTGCGTCTTCACTCTTTCCTAACAACCCTAAACATAACCCTAACCGCAACAAGAAGCTGAACCCAAGTTAGACCCGAAAAAACACGTACGGTGCCACTTTCTGCCATCCAAAAGTGCTCTCAGCGGAAGCCTTTGGGTACACCTGAACTCCCTGGGGGAGCCTTTACGCAACCCCACACTCAACAGGACTCTGCGTCTTCACTCTTTCCTAACAACCCTAAACATAACCCTAACCGCAACAAGAAGCTGAACCCGAGTTAGACCCGAAAAAACACGTACGGTGCCACTTTCTGCCATCAAAAAGTGCTCTCAGCGGAAGCCTTTGGGTACACCTGAACTCCCTGGGGGAGCCTTTACGCAACCCCACACTCAACAGGACTCTGCGTCTTCGCTCTTTCCTAACAACCCTAAACATAACCCTAACCGCAACAAGAAGCTCAACCGGAGTTAGACCCGAAAAAACACGTACGGTGCCACTTTCTGCCATCAAAAAGTGCTCTCAGCGGAAGCCTTTGGGTACACCTGAACTCCCTGGGGGAGCCTTTACGCAACCCCACACTCAACAGGACTCTGCGTCTTCACTCTTTCCTAACAACCCTAAACATAACCCTAACCGCAACAAGAAGCTGAACCCGAGTTAGACCCGAAAAAACACGTACGGTGCCACTTTCTGCCATCAAAAAGTGCTCTCAGCGGAAGCCTTTGGGTACACCTGAACTCCCTGGGGGAGCCTTTACGCAACCCCACACTCAACAGGACTCTGCGTCTTCACTCTTTCCTAACAACCCTAAACATAACCCTAACCGCAACAAGAAGCTGAACCCGAGTTAGACCCGAAAAAACACGTACGGTGCCACTTTCTGCCATCAAGAAGTGCTCTCAGCGGAAGCCTTTGGGTACACCTGAACTCCCTGGGGGAGCCTTTACGCAACCCCACACTCAACAGGACTCTGCGTCTTCACTCTTTCCTAACAACCCTAAACATAACCCTAACCGCAACAAGAAGCTCAACCCGAGTTAGACCCGAAAAAACACGTACGGTGCCACTTTCTGCCATCAAAAAGTGCTCTCAGCGGAAGCCCTTGGGTACACCTGAACTCCCTGGGGGAGCCTTTACGCAACCCCACACTCAACAGGACTCTGCGTCTTCACTCTTTCCTAACAACCCTGAACATAAGCCTAACCGGAACAAGAAGCTGAACCCGAGTTAGACCAGAAAAAACACGTACGGTGCCACTTTCTGCCATCAAAAAGTGCTCTCAGCGGAAGCCTTTGGGTACACCTGAACTCCCTGGGGGAGCCTTTACGCAACCCCACACTCAACAGGACTCTGCGTCTTCACTCTTTCCTAACAACCCTAAACATAACCCTAACCGCAAAAAGAAGCTGAACCCGAGTTAGACCCGAAAAAACACGTACGGTGCCACTTTCTGCCATCAAAAAGTGCTCTCAGCGGAAGCCTTTGGGTACACCTGAACTCCCTGTGGGAGTCTTTACGCAACCCCACACTCAACAGGACTCTGCGTCTTCACTCTTTCCTAACAACCATAAACATAACCCTAACCGCAACAAGAAGCTGAACCCGAGTTAGTCCCAAAAAAACACGTACGGTGCCACTTTCTGCCATCAAAAAGTGCTCTCAGCGGAAGCCTTTGGGTACACCTGAACTCCCTGGGGGAGCCTTTACGCAACCCCACACTCAACAGGACTCTGCGTCTTCACTCTTTCCTAACAACCCTAAACATAACCCTAACCGCAACAAGAAGCTGAACCCGAGTTAGACCCGAAAAAACACGTACGGTGCCACTTTCTGCCATCAAAAAGTGCTCTCAGCGGAAGCCTTTGGGTACACCTGAACTCCCTGGGGGAGCCTTTACGCAACCCCACACTCAACAGGACTCTGCGTCTTCACTCTTTCCTAACAACCATAAACATAACCCTAACCGCAACAAGAAGCTGAACCCGAGTTAGTCCCAAAAAAACACGTACGGTGCCACTTTCTGCCATCAAAAAGTGCTCTCAGCGGAAGCCTTTGGGTACACCTGAACTCCCTGGGGGAGCCTTTACGCAACCCCACACTCAACAGGACTCTGCGTCTTCACTCTTTCCTAACAACCCTAAACATAACCCTAACCGCAACAAGAAGCTGAACCCGAGTTAGACCCGAAAAAACACGTACGGTGCCACTTTCTGCCATCAAAAAGTGCTCTCAGCGGAAGCCTTTGGGTACACCTGAACTCCCTGGGGGAGCCTTTACGCAACCCCACACTCAACAGGACTCTGCGTCTTCACTCTTTCCTAACAACCCTAAACATAACCCTAACCGCAACAAGAAGCTCAACCCGAGTTAGACCCGAAAAAACACGTACGGTGCCACTTTCTGCCATCAAAAAGTGCTCTCAGCGGAAGCCTTTGGGTACACCTGAACTCCCTGGGGGAGCCTTTACGCAACCCCACACTCAACAGGACTCTGCGTCTTCGCTCTTTCCTAACAACCCTAAACATAACCCTAACCGCAACAAGAAGCTGAACCCGAGTTAGACCCGAAAAAACACGTACGGTGCCACTTTCTGCCATCAAAAAGTGCTCTCAGCGGAAGCCTTTGGGTACACCTGAACTCCCTGGGGGAGCCTTTACGCAACCCCACACTCAACAGGACTCTGCGTCTTCACTCTTTCCTAACAACCCTAAACATAACCCTAACCGCAACAAGAAGCTGAACCCGAGTTAGACCCGAAAAAACACGTACGGTGCCACTTTCTGCCATCAAAAAGTGCTCTCAGCGGAAGCCTTTGGGTACACCTGAACTCCCTGGGGGAGCCTTTACGCAACCCCACACTCAACAGGACTCTGCGTCTTCACTCTTTCCTAACAACCCTAAACATAACCCTAACCGCAACAAGAAGCTCAACCCGAGTTAGACCCGAAAAAACACGTACGGTGCCACTTTCTGCCATCAAAAAGTGCTCTCAGCGGAAGCCTTTGGGTACACCTGAACTCCCTGGGGGAGCCTTTACGCAACCCCACACTCAACAGGACTCTGCGTCTTCACTCTTTCCTAACAACCCTAAACATAACCCTAACCGCAACAAGAAGCTCAACCCGAGTTAGACCCGAAAAAACACGTATGGTGCCACTTTCTGCCATCAAAAAGTGCTCTCACCGGAAGCCCTTGGGTACACCTGAACTCCCTGGGGGAGCCTTTACGCAACCCCACACTCAACAGGACTCTGCGTCTTCACTCTTTCCTAACAACCCTGAACATAACCCTAACCGCAACAAGAAGCTGAACCCGAGTTAGACCCGAAAAAACACGTACGGTGCCACTTTCTGCCATCAAAAAGTGCTCTCAGCGGAAGCCTTTGGGTACACCTGAACTCCCTGGGGGAGCCTTTACGCAACCCCACACTCAACAGGACTCTGCGTCTTCACTCTTTCCTAACAACCCTGAACATAACCCTAACCGCAACAAGAAGCTGAACCCGAGTTAGACCCGAAAAAACACGTACGGTGCCACTTTCTGCCATCCAAAAGTGCTCTCAGCGGAAGCCTTTGGGTACACCTGAACTCCCTGGGGGAGCCTTTACGCAACCCCACACTCAACAGGACTCTGCGTCTTCACTCTTTCCTAACAACCCTAAACATAACCCTAACCGCAACAAGAAGCTGAACCCGAGTTAGACCCGAAAAAACACGTACGGTGCCACTTTCTGCCATCAAAAAGTGCTCTCAGCGGAAGCCTTTGGGTACACCTGAACTCCCTGGGGGAGCCTTTACGCAACCCCACACTCAACAGGACTCTGCGTCTTCGCTCTTTCCTAACAACCCTAAACATAACCCTAACCGCAACAAGAAGCTCAACCGGAGTTAGACCCGAAAAAACACGTACGGTGCCACTTTCTGCCATCAAAAAGTGCTCTCAGCGGAAGCCTTTGGGTACACCTGAACTCCCTGGGGGAGCCTTTACGCAACCCCACACTCAACAGGACTCTGCGTCTTCACTCTTTCCTAACAACCCTAAACATAACCCTAACCGCAACAAGAAGCTGAACCCGAGTTAGACCCGAAAAAACACGTACGGTGCCACTTTCTGCCATCAAAAAGTGCTCTCAGCGGAAGCCTTTGGGTACACCTGAACTCCCTGGGGGAGCCTTTACGCAACCCCACACTCAACAGGACTCTGCGTCTTCACTCTTTCCTAACAACCCTAAACATAACCCTAACCGCAACAAGAAGCTGAACCCGAGTTAGACCCGAAAAAACACGTACGGTGCCACTTTCTGCCATCAAGAAGTGCTCTCAGCGGAAGCCTTTGGGTACACCTGAACTCCCTGGGGGAGCCTTTACGCAACCCCACACTCAACAGGACTCTGCGTCTTCACTCTTTCCTAATAACCCTAAACATAACCCTAACCGCAACAAGAAGCTCAACCCGAGTTAGACCCGAAAAAACACGTACGGTGCCACTTTCTGCCATCAAAAAGTGCTCTCAGCGGAAGCCCTTGGGTACACCTGAACTCCCTGGGGGAGCCTTTACGCAACCCCACACTCAACAGGACTCTGCGTCTTCACTCTTTCCTAACAACCCTGAACATAAGCCTAACCGGAACAAGAAGCTGAACCCGAGTTAGACCAGAAAAAACACGTACGGTGCCACTTTCTGCCATCAAAAAGTGCTCTCAGCGGAAGCCTTTGGGTACACCTGAACTCCCTGGGGGAGCCTTTACGCAACCCCACACTCAACAGGACTCTGCGTCTTCACTCTTTCCTAACAACCCTAAACATAACCCTAACCGCAAAAAGAAGCTGAACCCGAGTTAGACCCGAAAAAACACGTACGGTGCCACTTTCTGCCATCAAAAAGTGCTCTCAGCGGAAGCCTTTGGGTACACCTGAACTCCCTGTGGGAGTCTTTACGCAACCCCACACTCAACAGGACTCTGCGTCTTCACTCTTTCCTAACAACCATAAACATAACCCTAACCGCAACAAGAAGCTGAACCCGAGTTAGTCCCAAAAAAACACGTACGGTGCCACTTTCTGCCATCAAAAAGTGCTCTCAGCGGAAGCCTTTGGGTACACCTGAACTCCCTGGGGGAGCCTTTACGCAACCCCACACTCAACAGGACTCTGCGTCTTCACTCTTTCCTAACAACCCTAAACATAACCCTAACCGCAACAAGAAGCTGAACCCGAGTTAGACCCGAAAAAACACGTACGGTGCCACTTTCTGCCATCAAAAAGTGCTCTCAGCGGAAGCCTTTGGGTACACCTGAACTCCCTGGGGGAGCCTTTACGCAACCCCACACTCAACAGGACTCTGCGTCTTCACTCTTTCCTAACAACCATAAACATAACCCTAACCGCAACAAGAAGCTGAACCCGAGTTAGTCCCAAAAAAACACGTACGGTGCCACTTTCTGCCATCAAAAAGTGCTCTCAGCGGAAGCCTTTGGGTACACCTGAACTCCCTGGGGGAGCCTTTACGCAACCCCACACTCAACAGGACTCTGCGTCTTCACTCTTTCCTAACAACCCTAAACATAACCCTAACCGCAACAAGAAGCTGAACCCGAGTTAGACCCGAAAAAACACGTACGGTGCCACTTTCTGCCATCAAAAAGTGCTCTCAGCGGAAGCCTTTGGGTACACCTGAACTCCCTGGGGGAGCCTTTACGCAACCCCACACTCAACAGGACTCTGCGTCTTCACTCTTTCCTAACAACCCTAAACATAACCCTAACCGCAACAAGAAGCTCAACCCGAGTTAGACCCGAAAAAACACGTACGGTGCCACTTTCTGCCATCAAAAAGTGCTCTCAGCGGAAGCCTTTGGGTACACCTGAACTCCCTGGGGGAGCCTTTACGCAACCCCACACTCAACAGGACTCTGCGTCTTCGCTCTTTCCTAACAACCCTAAACATAACCCTAACCGCAACAAGAAGCTGAACCCGAGTTAGACCCGAAAAAACACGTACGGTGCCACTTTCTGCCATCAAAAAGTGCTCTCAGCGGAAGCCTTTGGGTACACCTGAACTCCCTGGGGGAGCCTTTACGCAACCCCACACTCAACAGGACTCTGCGTCTTCACTCTTTCCTAACAACCCTAAACATAACCCTAACCGCAACAAGAAGCTGAACCCGAGTTAGACCCGAAAAAACACGTACGGTGCCACTTTCTGCCATCAAAAAGTGCTCTCAGCGGAAGCCTTTGGGTACACCTGAACTCCCTGGGGGAGCCTTTACGCAACCCCACACTCAACAGGACTCTGCGTCTTCACTCTTTCCTAACAACCCTAAACATAACCCTAACCGCAACAAGAAGCTCAACCCGAGTTAGACCCGAAAAAACACGTACGGTGCCACTTTCTGCCATCAAAAAGTGCTCTCAGCGGAAGCCTTTGGGTACACCTGAACTCCCTGGGGGAGCCTTTACGCAACCCCACACTCAACAGGACTCTGCGTCTTCACTCTTTCCTAACAACCCTAAACATAACCCTAACCGCAACAAGAAGCTCAACCCGAGTTAGACCCGAAAAAACACGTATGGTGCCACTTTCTGCCATCAAAAAGTGCTCTCACCGGAAGCCCTTGGGTACACCTGAACTCCCTGGGGGAGCCTTTACGCAACCCCACACTCAACAGGACTCTGCGTCTTCACTCTTTCCTAACAACCCTGAACATAACCCTAACCGCAACAAGAAGCTGAACCCGAGTTAGACCCGAAAAAACACGTACGGTGCCACTTTCTGCCATCAAAAAGTGCTCTCAGCGGAAGCCTTTGGGTACACCTGAACTCCCTGGGGGAGCCTTTACGCAACCCCACACTCAACAGGACTCTGCGTCTTCACTCTTTCCTAACAACCCTAAACATAACCCTAACCGCAACAAGAAGCTCAACCCGAGTTAGACCCGAAAAAACACGTACGGTGCCACTTTCTGCCATCAAAAAGTGCTCTCAGCGGAAGCCTTTGGGTACACCTGAACTCCCTGTGGGAGTCTTTACGCAACCCCACACTCAACAGGACTCTGCGTTTTCACTCTTTCCTAACAACCCTAAACATAAGCCTAACCGGAACAAGAAGCTGAACCCGAGTTAGACCCGAAAAAACACGTACGGTGCCACTTTCTGCCATCCAAAAGTGCTCTCAGCGGAAGCCTTTGGGTACACCTGAACTCCCTGGGGGAGCCTTTACGCAACCCCACACTCAACAGGACTCTGCGTCTTCACTCTTTCCTAACAACCCTAAACATAACCCTAACCGCAACAAGAAGCTCAACCCGAGTTAGACCCGAAAAAACACGTACGGTGCCACTTTCTGCCATCCAAAAGTGCTCTCAGCGGAAGCCTTTGGGTACACCTGAACTCCCTGGGGGAGCCTTTACGCAACCCCACACTCAACAGGACTCTGCGTCTTCACTCTTTCCTAACAACCCTAAACATAACCCTAACCGCAACAAGAAGCTCAACCCGAGTTAGACCCGAAAAAACACGTACGGTGCCACTTTCTGCCATCAAAAAGTGCTCTCAGCGGAAGCCTTTGGGTACACCTGAACTCCCTGGGGGAGCCTTTACGCAACCCCACACTCAACAGGACTCTGCGTCTTCACTCTTTCCTAACAACCCTAAACATAACCCTAACCGCAACAAGAAGCTGAACCCGAGTTAGACCCGAAAAAACACGTACGGTGCCACTTTCTGCCATCAAAAAGTGCTCTCAGCGGAAGCCTTTGGGTACACCTGAACTCCCTGGGGGAGCCTTTACGCAACCCCACACTCAACAGGACTCTGCGTCTTCACTCTTTCCTAACAACCCTAAACATAACCCTAACCGCAACAAGAAGCTGAACCCGAGTTAGACCCGAAAAAACACGTACGGTGCCACTTTCTGCCATCAAAAAGTGCTCTCAGCGGAAGCCTTTGGGTACACCTGAACTCCCTGGGGGAGCCTTTACGCAACCCCACACTCAACAGGACTCTGCGTCTTCACTCTTTCCTAACAACCCTAAACATAACCCTAACCGCAACAAGAAGCTGAACCCGAGTTAGACCCGATAAAACACGTACGGTGCCACTTTCTGCCATCAAAAAGTGATCTCAGCGGAAGCCTTTGGGTACACCTGAACTCCCTGGGGGAGCCTTTACGCAACCCCACACTCAACAGGACTCTGCGTCTTCACTCTATCCTAACAACCCTAAACATAACCCTAACCGCAACAAGAAGCTGAACCCGAGTTAGACCCGAAAAAACACGTACGGTGCCACTTTCTGCCATCAAAAAGTGCTCTCAGCGGAAGCCTTTGGGTACACCTGAACTCCCTGGGGGAGCCTTTACGCAACCCCACACTCAACAGGACTCTGCGTCTTCGCTCTTTCCTAACAACCCTAAACATAACCCTAACCGCAACAAGAAGCTGAACCCGAGTTAGACCCGAAAAAACACGTACGGTGCCACTTTCTGCCATCAAAAAGTGCTCTCAGCGGAAGCCTTTGGGTACACCTGAACTCCCTGGGGGAGCCTTTACACAACCCCACACTCAACAGGACTCTGCGTCTTCACTCTTTCCTAACAACCCTAAACATAACCCTAACCGCAACAAGAAGCTCAACCCGAGTTAGACCCGAAAAAACACGTACGGTGCCACTTTCTGCCATCCAAAAGTGCTCTCAGCGGAAGCCTTTTGGTACACCTGAACTCCCTGGGGGAGCCTTTACGCAACCCCACACTCAACAGGACTCTGCGTCTTCACTCTTTCCTAACAACCCTAAACATAACCCTAACCGCAACAAGAAGCTGAACCCGAGTTAGACCCGAAAAAACACGTACGGTGCCACTTTCTGCCATCAAAAAGTGCTCTCAGCGGAAGCCTTTGGGTACACCTGAACTCCCTGGGGGAGCCTTTACGCAACCCCACACTCAACAGGACTCTGCGTCTTCACTCTTTCCTAACAACCATAAACATAACCCTAACCGCAACAAGAAGCTGAACCCGAGTTAGACCCGAAAAAACACGTACGGTGCCACTTTCTGCCATCAAAAAGTGCTCTCAGCGGAAGCCTTTGGGTACACCTGAACTCCCTGGGGGAGCCTTTACGCAACCCCACACTCAACAGGACTCTGCGTCTTCACTCTTTCCTAACAACCCTAAACATAACCCTAACCGCAACAAGAAGCTGAACCCGAGTTAGACCCGAAAAAACACGTACGGTGCCACTTTCTGCCATCAAAAAGTGCTCTCAGCGGAAGCCTTTGGGTACACCTGAACTCCCTGGGGGAGCCTTTACGCAACCCCACACTCAACAGGACTCTGCGTCTTCACTCTTTCCTAACAACCCTAAACATAACCCTAACCGCAACAAGAAGCTGAACCCGAGTTAGACCAGAAAAAACACGTACGGTGCCACTTTCTGCCATCAAAAAGTGCTCTCAGCGGAAGCCTTTGGGTACACCTGAACTCCCTGGGGGAGCCTTTACGCAACCCCACACTCAACAGGACTCTGCGTCTTCGCTCTTTCCTAACAACCCTAAACATAACCCTAACCGCAACAAGAAGCTCAACCCGAGTTAGACCCGAAAAAACACGTACGGTGCCACTTTCTGCCATCAAAAAGTGCTCTCAGCGGAAGCCTTTGGGTACACCTGAACTCCCTGGGGGAGCCTTTACGCAACCCCACACTCAACAGGACTCTGCGTCTTCGCTCTTTCCTAACAACCCTAAACATAACCCTAACCGCAACAAGAAGCTCAACCCGAGTTAGACCCGAAAAAACACGTACGGTGCCACTTTCTGCCATCAAAAAGTGCTCTCAGCGGAAGCCTTTGGGTACACCTGAACTCCCTGGGGGAGCCTTTACGCAACCCCACACTCAACAGGACTCTGCGTCTTCACTCTTTCCTAACAACCCTAAACATAACCCTAACCGCAACAAGAAGCTGAACCCGAGTTAGACCCGAAAAAACACGTACGGTGCCACTTTCTGCCATCAAAAAGTGCTCTCAGCGGAAGCCTTTGGGTACACCTGAACTCCCTGGGGGAGCCTTTATGCAACCCCACACTCAACAGGACTCTGCGTCTTCACTCTTTCCTAACAACCCTAAACATAACCCTAACCGCAACAAGAAGCTCAACCCGAGTTAGACCCGAAAAAACACGTACGGTGCCACTTTCTGCCATCAAAAAGTGCTCTCAGCGGAAGCCTTTGGGTACACCTGAACTCCCTGGGGGAGCCTTTACGCAACCCCACACTCAACAGGACTCTGCGTCTTCACTCTTTCCTAACAACCCTAAACATAACCCTAACCGCAACAAGAAGCTCAACCCGAGTTAGACCCGAAAAAACACGTACGGTGCCACTTTCTGCCATCAAAAAGTGCTCTCAGCGGAAGCCCTTGGGTACACCTGAACTCCCTGGGGGAGCCTTTACGCAACCCCACACTCAACAGGACTCTGCGTCTTCACTCTTTCCTAACAACCCTGAACATAACCCTAACCGCAACAAGAAGCTGAACCCGAGTTAGACCCGAAAAAACACGTACGGTGCCACTTTCTGCCATCAAAAAGTGCTCTCAGCGGAAGCCTTTGGGTACACCTGAACTCCCTGGGGGAGCCTTTACGCAACCCCACACTCAACAGGACTCTGCGTCTTCACTCTTTCCTAACAACCCTAAACATAACCCTAACCGCAAAAAGAAGCTGAACCCGAATTAGACCCGAAAAAACACGTACGGTGCCACTTTCTGCCATCAAAAAGTGCTCTCAGCGGAAGCCTTTGGGTACACCTGAACTCCCTGTGGGAGTCTTTACGCAACCCCACACTCAACAGGACTCTGCGTCTTCGCTCTTTCCTAACAACCCTAAACATAAGCCTAACCGGAACAAAAAGCTGAACCCGAGTTAGACCCGAAAAAACACGTACGGTGCCACTTTCTGCCATCAAAAAGTGCTCTCAGCGGAAGCCTTTGGGTACACCTGAACTCCCTGGGGGAGCCTTTACGCAACCCCACACTCAACAGGACTCTGCGTCTTCACTCTTTCCTAACAACCCTAAACATAACCCTAACCGCAAAAAGAAGCTGAACCCGAATTAGACCCGAAAAAACACGTACGGTGCCACTTTCTGCCATCAAAAAGTGCTCTCAGCGGAAGCCTTTGGGTACACCTGAACTCCCTGTGGGAGTCTTTACGCAACCCCACACTCAACAGGACTCTGCGTCTTCGCTCTTTCCTAACAACCCTAAACATAAGCCTAACCGGAACAAAAAGCTGAACCCGAGTTAGACCCGAAAAAACACGTACGGTGCCACTTTCTGCCATCAAAAAGTGCTCTCAGCGGAAGCCTTTGGGTACACCTGAACTCCCTGGGGGAGCCTTTACGCAACCCCACACTCAACAGGACTCTGCGTCTTCACTCTTTCCTAACAACCCTAAACATAACCCTAACCGCAACAAGAAGCTCAACCCGAGTTAGACCCGAAAAAACAGGTACGGTGCCACTTTCTGCCATCAAAAAGTGCTCTCAGCGGAAGCCTTTGGGTACACCTGAACTCCCTGGGGGAGCCTTTACGCAACCCCACACTCAACAGGACTCTGCGTCTTCACTCTTTCCTAACAACCCTAAACATAACCCTAACCGCAACAAGAAGCTGAACCCGAGTTAGACCCGAAAAAACACGTACGGTGCCACTTTCTGCCATCAAAAAGTGCTCTCAGCGGAAGCCTTTGGGTACACCTGAACTCCCTGGCGGAGCCTTTACGCAACCCCACACTCAACAGGACTCTGCGTCTTCACTCTTTCCTAACAACCCTAAACATAACCCTAACCGCAACAAGAAGCTCAACCCGAGTTAGACCCGAAAAAACACGTACGGTGCCACTTTCTGCCATCAAAAAGTGCTCTCAGCGGAAGCCTTTGGGTACACCTGAACTCCCTGGGGGAGCCTTTACGCAACCCCACACTCAACAGGACTCTGCGTCTTCACTCTTTCCTAACAACCCTAAACATAACCCTAACCGCAACAAGAAGCTCAACCCGAGTTAGACCCGAAAAAACACGTACGGTGCCACTTTCTGCCATCCAAAAGTGCTCTCAGCGGAAGCCTTTGGGTACACCTGAACTCCCTGGGGGAGCCTTTACGCAACCCCACACTCAACAGGACTCTGCGTCTTCACTCTTTCCTAACAACCCTAAACATAACCCTAACCGCAACAAGAAGCTGAACCCGAGTTAGACCCGAAAAAACACGTACGGTGCCACTTTCTGCCATCAAAAAGTGCTCTCAGCGGAAGCCTTTGGGTACACCTGAACTCCCTGGGGGAGCCTTTACGCAACCCCACACTCAACAGGACTCTGCGTCTTCACTCTTTCCTAACAACCCTAAACATAACCCTAACCGCAACAAGAAGCTGAACCCGAGTTAGACCCGAAAAAACACGTACGGTGCCACTTTCTGCCATCAAAAAGTGCTCTCAGCGGAAGCCTTTGGGTACACCTGAACTCCCTGGGGGAGCCTTTACGCAACCCCACACTCAACAGGACTCTGCGTCTTCACTCTTTCCTAACAACCATAAACATAACCCTAACCGCAACAAGAAGCTGAACCCGAGTTAGACCCGAAAAAACACGTACGGTGCCACTTTCTGCCATCAAAAAGTGCTCTCAGCGGAAGCCTTTGGGTACACCTGAACTCCCTGGGGGAGCCTTTACGCAACCCCACACTCAACAGGACTCTGCGTCTTCACTCTTTCCTAACAACCCTAAACATAACCCTAACCGCAACAAGAAGCTGAACCCGAGTTAGACCCGAAAAAACACGTACGGTGCCACTTTCTGCCATCAAAAAGTGCTCTCAGCGGAAGCCTTTGGGTACACCTGAACTCCCTGGGGGAGCCTTTACGCAACCCCACACTCAACAGGACTCTGCGTCTTCACTCTTTCCTAACAACCCTAAACATAACCCTAACCGCAACAAGAAGCTCAACCCGAGTTAGACCCGAAAAAACACGTACGGTGCCACTTTCTGCCATCAAAAAGTGCTCTCAGCGGAAGCCTTTGGGTACACCTGAACTCCCTGGGGGAGCCTTTACGCAACCCCACACTCAACAGGACTCTGCGTCTTCGCTCTTTCCTAACAACCCTAAACATAACCCTAACCGCAACAAGAAGCTGAACCCGAGTTAGACCCGAAAAAACACGTACGGTGCCACTTTCTGCCATCAAAAAGTGCTCTCAGCGGAAGCCTTTGGGTACACCTGAACTCCCTGGGGGAGCCTTTACGCAACCCCACACTCAACAGGACTCTGCGTCTTCACTCTTTCCTAACAACCCTAAACATAACCCTAACCGCAACAAGAAGCTCAACCCGAGTTAGACCCGAAAAAACACGTACGGTGCCACTTTCTGCCATCCAAAAGTGCTCTCAGCGGAAGCCTTTGGGTACACCTGAACTCCCTGGGGGAGCCTTTACGCAACCCCACACTCAACAGGACTCTGCGTCTTCACTCTTTCCTAACAACCCTAAACATAACCCTAACCGCAACAAGAAGCTGAACCCGAGTTAGACCCGAAAAAACACGTACGGTGCCACTTTCTGCCATCAAAAAGTGCTCTCAGCGGAAGCCTTTGGGTACACCTGAACTCCCTGGGGGAGCCTTTACGCAACCCCACACTCAACAGGACTCTGCGTCTTCACTCTTTCCTAACAACCATAAACATAACCCTAACCGCAACAAGAAGCTGAACCCGAGTTAGACCCGAAAAAACACGTACGGTGCCACTTTCTGCCATCAAAAAGTGCTCTCAGCGGAAGCCTTTGGGTACACCTGAACTCCCTGGGGGAGCCTTTACGCAACCCCACACTCAACAGGACTCTGCGTCTTCACTCTTTCCTAACAACCCTAAACATAACCCTAACCGCAACAAGAAGCTGAACCCGAGTTAGACCCGAAAAAACACGTACGGTGCCACTTTCTGCCATCAAAAAGTGCTCTCAGCGGAAGCCTTTGGGTACACCTGAACTCCCTGGGGGAGCCTTTACGCAACCCCACACTCAACAGGACTCTGCGTCTTCACTCTTTCCTAACAACCCTAAACATAACCCTAACCGCAACAAGAAGCTGAACCCGAGTTAGACCCGAAAAAACACGTACGGTGCCACTTTCTGCCATCAAAAAGTGCTCTCAGCGGAAGCCTTTGGGTACACCTGAACTCCCTGGGGGAGCCTTTACGCAACCCCACACTCAACAGGACTCTGCGTCTTCACTCTTTCCTAACAACCATAAACATAACCCTAACCGCAACAAGAAGCTGAACCCGAGTTAGACCCGAAAAAACACGTACGGTGCCACTTTCTGCCATCAAAAAGTGCTCTCAGCGGAAGCCTTTGGGTACACCTGAACTCCCTGGGGGAGCCTTTACGCAACCCCACACTCAACAGGACTCTGCGTCTTCACTCTTTCCTAACAACCCTAAACATAACCCTAACCGCAACAAGAAGCTGAACCCGAGTTAGACCCGAAAAAACACGTACGGTGCCACTTTCTGCCATCAAAAAGTGCTCTCAGCGGAAGCCTTTGGGTACACCTGAACTCCCTGGGGGAGCCTTTACGCAACCCCACACTCAACAGGACTCTGCGTCTTCACTCTTTCCTAACAACCCTAAACATAACCCTAACCGCAACAAGAAGCTGAACCCGAGTTAGACCCGAAAAAACACGTACGGTGCCACTTTCTGCCATCAAAAAGTGCTCTCAGCGGAAGCCTTTGGGTACACCTGAACTCCCTGGGGGAGCCTTTACGCAACCCCACACTCAACAGGACTCTGCGTCTTCACTCTTTCCTAACAACCCTAAACATAACCCTAACCGCAACAAGAAGCTGAACCCGAGTTAGACCCGAAAAAACACGTACGGTGCCACTTTCTGCCGTCAAAAAGTGCTCTCAGCGGAAGCCTTTGGGTACACCTGAACTCCCTGGGGGAGCCTTTACGCAACCCCACACTCAACAGGACTCTGCGTCTTCGCTCTTTCCTAACAACCCTAAACATAACCCTAACCGCAACAAGAAGCTCAACCCGAGTTAGACCCGAAAAAACACGTACGGTGCCACTTTCTGCCATCAAAAAGTGCTCTCAGCGGAAGCCTTTGGGTACACCTGAACTCCCTGGGGGAGCCTTTACGCAACCCCACACTCAACAGGACTCTGCGTCTTCACTCTTTCCTAACAACCCTAAACATAACCCTAACCGCAACAAGAAGCTGAACCCGAGTTAGACCCGAAAAAACACGTACGGTGCCACTTTCTGCCATCAAAAAGTGCTCTCAGCGGAAGCCTTTGGGTACACCTGAACTCCCTGGGGGAGCCTTTACGCAACCCCACACTCAACAGGACTCTGCGTCTTCACTCTTTCCTAACAACCCTAAACATAACCCTAACCGCAACAAGAAGCTCAACCCGAGTTAGACCCGAAAAAACACGTACGGTGCCACTTTCTGCCATCAAAAAGTGCTCTCAGCGGAAGCCCTTGGGTACACCTGAACTCCCTGGGGGAGCCTTTACGCAACCCCACACTCAACAGGACTCTGCGTCTTCACTCTTTCCTAACAACCATAAACATAACCCTAACCGCAACAAGAAGCTGAACCCGAGTTAGACCCAAAAAAACACGTACGGTGCCACTTTCTGCCATCAAAAAGTGCTCTCAGCGGAAGCCTTTGGGTACACCTGAACTCCCTGGGGGAGCCTTTACGCAACCCCACACTCAACAGGACTCTGCGTCTTCACTCTTTCCTAACAACCCTAAACATAACCCTAACCGCAACAAGAAGCTGAACCCGAGTTAGACCCGAAAAAACACGTACGGTGCCACTTTCTGCCATCAAAAAGTGCTCTCAGCGGAAGCCTTTGGGTACACCTGAACTCCCTGGGGGAGCCTTTACGCAACCCCACACTCAACAGGACTCTGCGTCTTCACTCTTTCCTAACAACCCTAAACATAACCCTAACCGCAACAAGAAGCTGAACCCGAGTTAGACCCGAAAAAACACGTACGGTGCCACTTTCTGCCATCAAAAAGTGCTCTCAGCGGAAGCCTTTGGGTACACCTGAACTCCCTGGGGGAGCCTTTACGCAACCCCACACTCAACAGGACTCTGCGTCTTCGCTCTTTCCTAACAACCCTAAACATAACCCTAACCGCAACAAGAAGCTGAACCCGAGTTAGACCCGAAAAAACACGTACGGTGCCACTTTCTGCCATCAAAAAGTGCTCTCAGCGGAAGCCTTTGGGTACACCTGAACTCCCTGGGGGAGCCTTTACGCAACCCCACACTCAACAGGACTCTGCGTCTTCACTCTTTCCTAACAACCCTAAACATAACCCTAACCGCAACAAGAAGCTGAACCCGAGTTAGACCCGAAAAAACACGTACGGTGCCACTTTCTGCCATCAAAAAGTGCTCTCAGCGGAAGCCTTTGGGTACACCTGAACTCCCTGGGGGAGCCTTTACGCAACCCCACACTCAACAGGACTCTGCGTCTTCACTCTTTCCTAACAACCCTAAACATAACCCTAACCGCAACAAGAAGCTGAACCCGAGTTAGACCCGAAAAAACACGTACGGTGCCACTTTCTGCCATCCAAAAGTGCTCTCAGCGGAAGCCTTTGGGTACACCTGAACTCCCTGGGGGAGCCTTTACGCAACCCCACACTCAACAGGACTCTGCGTCTTCACTCTTTCCTAACAACCCTAAACATAACCCTAACCGCAACAAGAAGCTCAACCCGAGTTAGACCCGAAAAAACACGTATGGTGCCACTTTCTGCCATCAAAAAGTGCTCTCAGCGGAAGCCCTTGGGTACACCTGAACTCCCTGGGGGAGCCTTTACGCAACCCCACACTCAACAGGACTCTGCGTCTTCACTCTTTCCTAACAACCCTGAACATAACCCTAACCGCAACAAGAAGCTGAACCCGAGTTAGACCCGAAAAAACACGTACGGTGCCACTTTCTGCCATCAAAAAGTGCTCTCAGCGGAAGCCTTTGGGTACACCTGAACTCCCTGGGGGAGCCTTTACGCAACCCCACACTCAACAGGACTCTGCGTCTTCACTCTTTCCTAACAACCCTAAACATAACCCTAACCGCAAAAAGAAGCTGAACCCGAGTTAGACCCGAAAAAACACGTACGGTGCCACTTTCTGCCATCAAAAAGTGCTCTCAGCGGAAGCCTTTGGGTACACCTGAACTCCCTGTGGGAGTCTTTACGCAACCCCACACTCAACAGGACTCTGCGTTTTCACTCTTTCCTAACAACCCTAAACATAAGCCTAACCGGAACAAGAAGCTGAACCCGAGTTAGACCCGAAAAAACACGTACGGTGCCACTTTCTGCCATCCAAAAGTGCTCTCAGCGGAAGCCTTTGGGTACACCTGAACTCCCTGGGGGAGCCTTTACGCAACCCCACACTCAACAGGACTCTGCGTCTTCACTCTTTCCTAACAACCCTAAACATAACCCTAACCGCAACAAGAAGCTCAACCCGAGTTAGACCCGAAAAAACACGTACGGTGCCACTTTCTGCCATCAAAAAGTGCTCTCAGCGGAAGCCTTTGGGTACACCTGAACTCCCTGGGGGAGCCTTTACGCAACCCCACACTCAACAGGACTCTGCGTCTTCACTCTTTCCTAACAACCCTAAACATAACCCTAACCGCAACAAGAAGCTCAACCCGAGTTAGACCCGAAAAAACACGTACGGTGCCACTTTCTGCCATCAAAAAGTGCTCTCAGCGGAAGCCTTTGGGTACACCTGAACTCCCTGGGGGAGCCTTTACGCAACCCCACACTCAACAGGACTCTGCGTCTTCACTCTTTCCTAACAACCCTAAACATAACCCTAACCGCAACAAGAAGCTGAACCCGAGTTAGACCCGAAAAAACACGTACGGTGCCACTTTCTGCCATCAAAAAGTGCTCTCAGCGGAAGCCTTTGGGTACACCTGAACTCCCTGGGGGAGCCTTTACGCAACCCCACACTCAACAGGACTCTGCGTCTTCACTCTTTCCTAACAACCCTAAACATAACCCTAACCGCAACAAGAAGCTCAACCCGAGTTAGACCCGAAAAAACACGTACGGTGCCACTTTCTGCCATCAAAAAGTGCTCTCAGCGGAAGCCTTTGGGTACACCTGAACTCCCTGGGGGAGCCTTTACGCAACCCCACACTCAACAGGACTCTGCGTCTTCACTCTTTCCTAACAACCCTAAACATAACCCTAACCGCAACAAGAAGCTGAACCCGAGTTAGACCCGAAAAAACACGTACGGTGCCACTTTCTGCCATCAAAAAGTGCTCTCAGCGGAAGCCTTTGGGTACACCTGAACTCCCTGGGGGAGCCTTTACGCAACCCCACACTCAACAGGACTCTGCGTCTTCACTCTTTCCTAACAACCCTAAACATAAGCCTAACCGCAACAAGAAGCTGAACCCGAGTTAGACCCGATAAAACACGTACGGTGCCACTTTCTGCCATCAAAAAGTGATCTCAGCGGAAGCCTTTGGGTACACCTGAACTCCCTGGGGGAGCCTTTACGCAACCCCACACTCAACAGGACTCTGCGTCTTCACTCTTTCCTAACAACCCTAAACATAACCCTAACCGCAACAAGAAGCTGAACCCGAGTTAGACCCGAAAAAACACGTACGGTGCCACTTTCTGCCATCAAAAAGTGCTCTCAGCGGAAGCCTTTGGGTACACCTGAACTCCCTGGGGGAGCCTTTACGCAACCCCACACTCAACAGGACTCTGCGTCTTCGCTCTTTCCTAACAACCCTAAACATAACCCTAACCGCAACAAGAAGCTGAACCCGAGTTAGACCCGAAAAAACACGTACGGTGCCACTTTCTGCCATCAAAAAGTGCTCTCAGCGGAAGCCTTTGGGTACACCTGAACTCCCTGGGGGAGCCTTTACGCAACCCCACACTCAACAGGACTCTGCGTCTTCACTCTTTCCTAACAACCCTAAACATAACCCTAACCGCAACAAGAAGCTGAACCCGAGTTAGACCCGAAAAAACACGTACGGTGCCACTTTCTGCCATCAAAAAGTGCTCTCAGCGGAAGCCTTTGGGTACACCTGAACTCCCTGGGGGAGCCTTTACGCAACCCCACACTCAACAGGACTCTGCGTCTTCGCTCTTTCCTAACAACCCTAAACATAACCCTAACCGCAACAAGAAGCTGAACCCGAGTTAGACCCGAAAAAACACGTACGGTGCCACTTTCTGCCATCAAAAAGTGCTCTCAGCGGAAGCCTTTGGGTACACCTGAACTCCCTGGGGGAGCCTTTACGCAACCCCACACTCAACAGGACTCTGCGTCTTCACTCTTTCCTAACAACCCTAAACATAACCCTAACCGCAACAAGAAGCTGAACCCGAGTTAGACCCGAAAAAACACGTACGGTGCCACTTTCTGCCATCCAAAAGTGCTCTCAGCGGAAGCCTTTGGGTACACCTGAACTCCCTGGGGGAGCCTTTACGCAACCCCACACTCAACAGGACTCTGCGTCTTCACTCTTTCCTAACAACCCTAAACATAACCCTAACCGCAACAAGAAGCTGAACCCGAGTTAGACCCGAAAAAACACGTACGGTGCCACTTTCTGCCATCAAAAAGTGCTCTCAGTGGAAGCCTTTGGGTACACCTGAACTCCCTGGGGGAGCCTTTACGCAACCCCACACTCAACAGGACTCTGCGTCTTCACTCTTTCCTAACAACCCTAAACATAACCCTAACCGCAACAAGAAGCTCAACCCGAGTTAGACCCGAAAAAACACGTACGGTGCCACTTTCTGCCATCAAAAAGTGCTCTCAGCGGAAGCCTTTGGGTACACCTGAACTCCCTGGGGGAGTCTTTACGCAACCCCACACTCAACAGGACTCTGCGTTTTCACTCTTTCCTAACAACCCTAAACATAAGCCTAACCGGAACAAGAAGCTGAACCCGAGTTAGACCCGAAAAAACACGTACGGTGCCACTTTCTGCCCTCCAAAAGTGCTCTCAGCGGAAGCCTTTGGGTACACCTGAACTCCCTGGGGGAGCCTTTACGCAACCCCACACTCAACAGGACTCTGCGTCTTCACTCTTTCCTAACAACCCTAAACATAAGCCTAACCGCAACAAGAAGCTGAACCCGAGTTAGACCCGAAAAAACACGTACGGTGCCACTTTCTGCCATCAAAAAGTGCTCTCAGCGGAAGCCTTTGGGTACACCTGAACTCCCTGGGGGAGCCTTTACGCAACCCCACACTCAACAGGACTCTGCGTCTTCACTCTTTCCTAACAACCCTAAACATAACCCTAACCGCAACAAGAAGCTGAACCCGAGTTAGACCCGAAAAAACACGTACGGTGCCACTTTCTGCCATCAAAAAGTGCTCTCAGCGGAAGCCTTTGGGTACACCTGAACTCCCTGGGGGAGCCTTTACGCAACCCCACACTCAACAGGACTCTGCGTCTTCACTCTTTCCTAACAACCCTAAACATAACCCTAACCGCAACAAGAAGCTCAACCCGAGTTAGACCCGAAAAAACACGTACGGTGCCACTTTCTGCCATCCAAAAGTGCTCTCAGCGGAAGCCTTTGGGTACACCTGAACTCCCTGGGGGAGCCTTTACGCAACCCCACACTCAACAGGACTCTGCGTCTTCACTCTTTCCTAACAACCCTAAACATAACCCTAACCGCAACAAGAAGCTGAACCCGAGTTAGACCCGAAAAAACTCGTACGGTGCCACTTTCTGCCATCCAAAAGTGCTCTCAGCGGAAGCCTTTGGGTACACCTGAACTCCCTGGGGGAGCCTTTACGCAACCCCACACTCAACAGGACTCTGCGTCTTCACTCTTTCCTAACAACCCTAAACATAACCCTAACCGCAACAAGAAGCTGAACCCGAGTTAGACCCGAAAAAACACGTACGGTGCCACTTTCTGCCATCAAAAAGTGCTCTCGGCGGAAGCCTTTGGGTACACCTGAACTCCCTGGGGGAGCCTTTACGCAACCCCACACTCAACAGGACTCTGCGTCTTCACTCTTTCCTAACAACCCTAAACATAACCCTAACCGCAACAAGAAGCTGAACCCGAGTTAGACCCGAAAAAACACGTACGGTGCCACTTTCTGCCATCCAAAAGTGCTCTCAGCGGAAGCCTTTGGGTACACCTGAACTCCCTGGGGGAGCCTTTACGCAACCCCACACTCAACAGGACTCTGCGTCTTCACTCTTTCCTAACAACCCTAAACATAACCCTAACCGCAACAAGAAGCTGAACCCGAGTTAGACCCGAAAAAACACGTACGGTGCCACTTTCTGCCATCAAAAAGTGCTCTCGGCGGAAGCCTTTGGGTACACCTGAACTCCCTGGGGGAGCCTTTACGCAACCCCACACTCAACAGGACTCTGCGTCTTCACTCTTTCCTAACAACCCTAAACATAACCCTAACCGCAACAAGAAGCTGAACCCGAGTTAGACCCGAAAAAACACGTACGGTGCCACTTTCTGCCATCCAAAAGTGCTCTCAGCGGAAGCCTTTGGGTACACCTGAACTCCCTGGGGGAGCCTTTACGCAACCCCACACTCAACAGGACTCTGCGTCTTCACTCTTTCCTAACAACCCTAAACATAACCCTAACCGCAACAAGAAGCTCAACCCGAGTTAGACCCGAAAAAACACATACGGTGCCACTTTCTGCCATCAAAAAGTGCTCTCAGCGGAAGCCTTTGGGTACACCTGAACTCCCTGGGGGAGCCTTTACGCAACCCCACACTCAACAGGACTCTGCGTCTTCACTCTTTCCTAACAACCCTAAACATAACCCTAACCGCAACAAGAAGCTGAACCCGAGTTAGACCCGAAAAAACACGTACGGTGCCACTTTCTGCCATCAAAAAGTGCTCTCAGCGGAAGCCTTTGGGTACACCTGAACTCCCTGGGGGAGCCTTTACGCAACCCCACACTCAACAGGACTCTGCGTCTTCACTCTTTCCTAACAACCCTAAACATAACCCTAACCGCAACAAGAAGCTGAACCCGAGTTAGATCCGAAAAAACACGTACGGTGCCACTTTCTGCCCTCCAAAAGTGCTCTCAGCGGAAGCCTTTGGGTACACCTGAACTCCCTGGGGGAGCCTTTACGCAACCCCACACTCAACAGGACTCTGCGTCTTCACTCTTTCCTAACAACCCTAAACATAACCCTAACCGCAACAAGAAGCTGAACCCGAGTTAGACCCGAAAAAACACGTACGGTGCCACTTTCTGCCATCAAAAAGTGCTCTCAGCGGAAGCCTTTGGGTACACCTGAACTCCCTGGGGGAGCCTTTACGCAACCCCACACTCAACAGGACTCTGCGTCTTCACTCTTTCCTAACAACCCGAAACATAACCCTAACCGCAACAAGAAGCTCAACCCGAGTTAGACCCGAAAAAACACGTACGGTGCCACTTTCTGCCATCAAAAAGTGCTCTCAGCGGAAGCCTTTGGGTACACCTGAACTCCCTGGGGGAGCCTTTACGCAACCCCACACTCAACAGGACTCTGCGTCTTCACTCTTTCCTAACAACCATAAACATAACCCTAACCGCAACAAGAAGCTGAACCCGAGTTAGACCCGAAAAAACACGTACGGTGCCGCTTTCTGCCATCAAAAAGTGCTCTCAGCGGAAGCCTTTGGGTACACCTGAACTCCCTGGGGGAGCCTTTACGCAACCCCACACTCAACAGGACTCTGCGTCTTCACTCTTTCCTAACAACCCTAAACATAACCCTAACCGCAACAAGAAGCTCAACCCGAGTTAGACCCGAAAAAACACGTACGGTGCCACTTTCTGCCATCAAAAAGTGCTCTCAACGGAAGCCTTTGGGTACACGTGAACTCCCTGGGGGAGCCTTTACGCAACCCCACACTCAACAGGACTCTGCGTCTTCACTCTTTCCTAACAACCCTAAACATAACCCTAACCGCAACAAGAAGCTGAACCCGAGTTAGACCCGAAAAAACACGTACGGTGCCACTTTCTGCCATCAAAAAGTGCTCTCAGCGGAAGCCTTTGGGTACACCTGAACTCCCTGGGGGAGCCTTTACGCAACCCCACACTCAACAGGACTCTGCGTCTTCGCTCTTTCCTAACAACCCTAAACATAACCCTAACCGCAACAAGAAGCTGAACCCGAGTTAGACCCGAAAAAACACGTACGGTGCCACTTTCTGCCATCCAAAAGTGCTCTCAGCGGAAGCCTTTGGGTACACCTGAACTCCCTGGGGGAGCCTTTACGCAACCCCACACTCAACAGGACTCTGCGTCTTCACTCTTTCCTAACAACCCTAAACATAACCCTAACCGCAACAAGAAGCTGAACCCGAGTTAGACCCGAAAAAACACGTATGGTGCCACTTTCTGCCATCAAAAAGTGCTCTCAGCGGAAGCCTTTGGGTACACCTGAACTCCCTGGGGGAGCCTTTACGCAACCCCACACTCAACAGGACTCTGCGTCTTCACTCTTTCCTAACAACCCTAAACATAACCCTAACCGCAACAAGAAGCTCAACCCGAGTTAGACCCGAAAAAACACGTACGGTGCCACTTTCTGCCATCCAAAAGTGCTCTCAGCGGAAGCCTTTGGGTACACCTGAACTCCCTGGGGGAGCCTTTACGCAACCCCACACTCAACAGGACTCTGCGTCTTCACTCTTTCCTAACAATCCTAAACATAACCCTAACCGCAACAAGAAGCTGAACCCGAGTTAGACCCGAAAAAACACGTACGGTGCCACTTTCTGCCATCAAAAAGTGCTCTCAGCGGAAGCCTTTGGGTACACCTGAACTCCCTGGGGGAGCCTTTACGCAACCCCACACTCAACAGGACTCTGCGTCTTCACTCTTTCCTAACAACCCTGAACATAACCCTAACCGCAACAAGAAGCTGAACCCGAGTTAGACCCGAAAAAACACGTACGGTGCCACTTTCTGCCATCAAAAAGTGCTCTCAGCGGAAGCCTTTGGGTACACCTGAACTCCCTGGGGGAGCCTTTACGCAACCCCACACTCAACAGGACTCTGCGTCTTCACTCTTTCCTAACAACCCTAAACATAACCCTAACCGCAACAAGAAGCTCAACCCGAGTTAGACCCGAAAAAACACGTACGGTGCCACTTTCTGCCATCAAAAAGTGCTCTCAGCGGAAGCCTTTGGGTACACCTGAACTCCCTGGGGGAGTCTTTACGCAACCCCACACTCAACAGGACTCTGCGTCTTCACTCTTTCCTAACAACCCTAAACATAACCCTAACCGCAACAAGAAGCTGAACCCGAGTTAGACCCGAAAAAACACGTACGGTGCCACTTTCTGCCATCAAAAAGTGCTCTCAGTGGAAGCCTTTGGGTACACCTGAACTCCCTGGGGGAGCCTTTACGCAACCCCACACTCAACAGGACTCTGCGTCTTCACTCTTTCCTAACAACCCTAAACATAACCCTAACCGCAACAAGAAGCTGAACCCGAGTTAGACCCGAAAAAACACGTACGGTGCCACTTTCTGCCATCAAAAAGTGCTCTCAGCGGAAGCCTTTGGGTACACCTGAACTCCCTGGGGGAGCCTTTACGCAACCCCACACTCAACAGGACTCTGCGTCTTCACTCTTTCCTAACAACCCTAAACATAACCCTAACCGCAACAAGAAGCTGAACCCGAGTTAGACCCGAAAAAACACGTACGGTGCCACTTTCTGCCATCAAAAAGTGCTCTCAGCGGAAGCCTTTGGGTACACCTGAACTCCCTGGGGGAGCCTTTACGCAACCCCACACTCAACAGGGCTCTGAGTCTTCACTCTTTCCTAACAACCCTAAACATAACCCTAACCGCAACAAGAAGCTCAACCCGAGTTAGACCCGAAAAAACACGTACGGTGCCACTTTCTGCCATCAAAAAGTGCTCTCAGCGGAAGCCTTTGGGTACACCTGAACTCCCTGGGGGAGCCTTTACGCAACCCCACACTCAACAGGACTCTGCGTCTTCACTCTTTCCTAACAACCCTAAACATAACCCTAACCGCAACAAGAAGCTGAACCCGAGTTAGACCCGAAAAAACACGTACGGTGCCACTTTCTGCCATCAAAAAGTGCTCTCAGCGGAAGCCTTTGGGTACACCTGAACTCCCTGGGGGAGCCTTTACGCAACCCCACACTCAACAGGACTCTGCGTCTTCACTCTTTCCTAACAACCCTAAACATAACCCTAACCGCAACAAGAAGCTGAACCCGAGTTAGACCCGAAAAAACACGTACGGTGCCACTTTCTGCCATCAAAAAGTGCTCTCGGCGGAAGCCTTTGGGTACACCTGAACTCCCTGGGGGAGCCTTTACGCAACCCCACACTCAACAGGACTCTGCGTCTTCACTCTTTCCTAACAACCCTAAACATAACCCTAACCGCAACAAGAAGCTGAACCCGAGTTAGACCCGAAAAAACACGTACGGTGCCACTTTCTGCCATCCAAAAGTGCTCTCAGCGGAAGCCTTTGGGTACACCTGAACTCCCTGGGGGAGCCTTTACGCAACCCCACACTCAACAGGACTCTGCGTCTTCACTCTTTCCTAACAACCCTGAACATAACCCTAACCGCAACAAGAAGCTGAACCCGAGTTAGACCCGAAAAAACACGTACGGTGCCACTTTCTGCCATCAAAAAGTGCTCTCAGCGGAAGCCTTTGGGTACACCTGAACTCCCTGGGGGAGCCTTTACGCAACCCCACACTCAACAGGACTCTGCGTCTTCACTCTTTCCTAACAACCCTAAACATAACCCTAACCGCAACAAGAAGCTCAACCCGAGTTAGACCCGAAAAAACACGTACGGTGCCACTTTCTGCCATCAAAAAGTGCTCTCAGCGGAAGCCTTTGGGTACACCTGAACTCCCTGGGGGAGCCTTTACGCAACCCCACACTCAACAGGGCTCTGAGTCTTCACTCTTTCCTAACAACCCTAAACATAACCCTAACCGCAACAAGAAGCTCAACCCGAGTTAGACCCGAAAAAACACGTACGGTGCCACTTTCTGCCATCAAAAAGTGCTCTCAGCGGAAGCCTTTGGGTACACCTGAACTCCCTGGGGGAGCCTTTACGCAACCCCACACTCAACAGGACTCTGCGTCTTCACTCTTTCCTAACAACCCTAAACATAACCCTAACCGCAACAAGAAGCTGAACCCGAGTTAGACCCGAAAAAACACGTACGGTGCCACTTTCTGCCATCAAAAAGTGCTCTCAGCGGAAGCCTTTGGGTACACCTGAACTCCCTGGGGGAGCCTTTACGCAACCCCACACTCAACAGGACTCTGCGTCTTCACTCTTTCCTAACAACCCTAAACATAACCCTAACCGCAACAAGAAGCTGAACCCGAGTTAGACCCGAAAAAACACGTACGGTGCCACTTTCTGCCATCAAAAAGTGCTCTCGGCGGAAGCCTTTGGGTACACCTGAACTCCCTGGGGGAGCCTTTACGCAACCCCACACTCAACAGGACTCTGCGTCTTCACTCTTTCCTAACAACCCTAAACATAACCCTAACCGCAACAAGAAGCTGAACCCGAGTTAGACCCGAAAAAACACGTACGGTGCCACTTTCTGCCATCCAAAAGTGCTCTCAGCGGAAGCCTTTGGGTACACCTGAACTCCCTGGGGGAGCCTTTACGCAACCCCACACTCAACAGGACTCTGCGTCTTCACTCTTTCCTAACAACCCTGAACATAACCCTAACCGCAACAAGAAGCTGAACCCGAGTTAGACCCGAAAAAACACGTACGGTGCCACTTTCTGCCATCAAAAAGTGCTCTCAGCGGAAGCCTTTGGGTACACCTGAACTCCCTGGGGGAGCCTTTACGCAACCCCACACTCAACAGGACTCTGCGTCTTCACTCTTTCCTAACAACCCTAAACATAACCCTAACCGCAACAAGAAGCTCAACCCGAGTTAGACCCGAAAAAACACGTACGGTGCCACTTTCTGCCATCAAAAAGTGCTCTCAGCGGAAGCCTTTGGGTACACCTGAACTCCCTGGGGGAGTCTTTACGCAACCCCACACTCAACAGGACTCTGCGTTTTCACTCTTTCCTAACAACCCTAAACATAAGCCTAACCGGAACAAGAAGCTGAACCCGAGTTAGACCCGAAAAAACACGTACGGTGCCACTTTCTGCCATCCAAAAGTGCTCTCAGCGGAAGCCTTTGGGTACACCTGAACTCCCTGGGGGAGCCTTTACGCAACCCCACACTCAACAGGACTCTGCGTCTTCACTCTTTCCTAACAACCCTAAACACAACCCTAACCGCAACAAGAAGCTGAACCCGAGTTAGACCCGAAAAAACACGTACGGTGCCACTTTCTGCCATCAAAAAGTGCTCTCAGCGGAAGCCTTTGGGTACACCTGAACTCCCTGGGGGAGCCTTTACGCAACCCCACACTCAACAGGACTCTGCGTCTTCACTCTTTCCTAACAACCCTAAACATAACCCTAACCGCAACAAGAAGCTGAACCCGAGTTAGACCCGAAAAAACACGTACGGTGCCACTTTCTGCCATCAAAAAGTGCTCTCAGCGGAAGCCTTTGGGTACACCTGAACTCCCTGGGGGAGCCTTTACGCAACACCACACTCAACAGGACTCTGCGTCTTCACTCTTTCCTAACAACCCGAAACATAACCCTAACCGCAACAAGAAGCTGAACCCGAGTTAGACCCGAAAAAACACGTACGGTGCCACTTTCTGCCATCAAAAAGTGCTCTCAGCGGAAGCCTTTGGGTACACCTGAACTCCCTGGGGGAGCCTTTATGCAACCCCACACTCAACAGGACTCTGCGTCTTCACTCTTTCCTAACAACCCTAAACATAACCCTAACCGCAACAAGAAGCTCAACCCGAGTTAGACCCGAAAAAACACGTACGGTGCCACTTTCTGCCATCAAAAAGTGCTCTCAGCGGAAGCCTTTGGGTACACTTGAACTCCCTGGGGGAGCCTTTACGCAACCCCACACTCAACAGGACTCTGCGTCTTCACTCTTTCCTAACAACCCTAAACATAAGCCTAACCGCAACAAGAAGCTGAACCCGAGTTAGACCCGAAAAAACACGTACGGTGCCACTTTCTGCCATCAAAAAGTGCTCTCAGCGGAAGCCTTTGGGAACACCTGAACTCCCTGGGGGAGCCTTTACGCAACCCCACACTCAACAGGACTCTGCGTCTTCACTCTTTCCTAACAACCCTAAACATAACCCTAACCGCAACAAGAAGCTGAACCCGAGTTAGACCCGAAAAAACACGTACGGTGCCACTTTCTGCCATCAAAAAGTGCTCTCAGCGGAAGCCTTTGGGTACACCTGAACTCCCTGGGGGAGCCTTTACGCAACCCCACACTCAACAGGACTCTGCGTCTTCACTCTTTCCTAACAACCCTAAACATAACCCTAACCGCAACAAGAAGCTCAACCCGAGTTAGACCCGAAAAAACACGTACGGTGCCACTTTCTGCCATCAAAAAGTGCTCTCAGCGGAAGCCTTTGGGTACACCTGAACTCCCTGGGGGAGCCTTTACGCAACCCCACACTCAACAGGACTCTGCGTCTTCACTCTTTCCTAACAACCCTAAACATAACCCTAACCGCAACAAGAAGCTCAACCCGAGTTAGACCCGAAAAAACACGTACGGTGCCACTTTCTGCCATCAAAAAGTGCTCTCAGCGGAAGCCTTTGGGAACACCTGAACTCCCTGGGGGAGCCTTTACACAACCCCACACTCAACAGGACTCTGCGTCTTCACTCTTTCCTAACAACCCTAAACATAAGCCTAACCGGAACAAGAAGCTGAACCTGAGTTAGACCCGAAAAAACACGTACGGTGCCACTTTCTACCATCAAAAAGTGCTCTCAGCGGAAGCCTTTGGGTACACCTGAACTCCCTGGGGGAGCCTTTACGCAACCCCACACTCAACAGGACTCTGCGTCTTCACTCTTTCCTAACAACCCTAAACATAACCCTAACCGCAACAAGAAGCTGAACCCGAGTTAGACCCGAAAAAACACGTACGGTGCCACTTTCTGCCATCAAAAAGTGCTCTCAGCGGAAGCCTTTGGGTACACCTGAACTCCCTGGGGGAGCCTTTACGCAACCCCACACTCAACAGGACTCTGCGTCTTCACTCTTTCCTAACAACCCTAAACATAACCCTAACCGCAACAAGAAGCTCAACCCGAGTTAGACCCGAAAAAACACGTACGGTGCCACTTTCTGCCATCAAAAAGTGCTCTCAGCGGAAGCCTTTGGGTACACCTGAACTCCCTGGGGGAGCCTTTACGCAACCCCACACTCAACAGGACTCTGCGTCTTCACTCTTTCCTAACAACCCTAAACATAACCCTAACCGCAACAAGAAGCTGAACCCGAGTTAGACCCGAAAAAACACGTACGGTGCCACTTTCTGCCATCAAAAAGTGCTCTCAGCGGAAGCCTTTGGGTACACCTGGACTCCCTGGGGGAGCCTTTACGCAACCCCACACTCAACAGGACTCTGCGTCTTCACTCTTTCCTAACAACCCTAAACATAACCCTAACCGCAACAAGAAGCTGAACCCGAGTTAGACCCGAAAAAACACGTACGGTGCCACTTTCTGCCATCAAAAAGTGCTCTCAGCGGAAGCCTTTGGGTACACCTGAACTCCCTGGGGGAGCCTTTACGCAACCCCACACTCAACAGGACTCTGCGTCTTCACTCTTTCCTAACAACCCTAAACATAACCCTAACCGCAACAAGAAGCTGAACCCGAGTTAGACCCGAAAAAACACGTACGGTGCCACTTTCTGCCATCAAAAAGTGCTCTCAGCGGAAGCCTTTGGGTACACCTGAACTCCCTGGGGGAGCCTTTACGCAACCCCACACTCAACAGGACTCTGCGTCTTCACTCTTTCCTAACAACCCTAAACATAACCCTAACCGCAACAAGAAGCTGAACCCGAGTTAGACCCGAAAAAACACGTACGGTGCCACTTTCTGCCATCAAAAAGTGCTCTCAGCGGAAGCCTTTGGGTACACCTGAACTCCCTGGGGGAGCCTTTACGCAACCCCACACTCAACAGGACTCTGCGTCTTCACTCTTTCCTAACAACCCTAAACATAACCCTAACCGCAACAAGAAGCTGAACCCGAGTTAGACCCGAAAAAACACGTACGGTGCCACTTTCTGCCATCCAAAAGTGCTCTCAGCGGAAGCCTTTGGGTACACCTGAACTCCCTGGGGGAGCCTTTACGCAACCCCACACTCAACAGGACTCTGCGTCTTCACTCTTTCCTAACAACCCTAAACATAACCCTAACCGCAACAAGAAGCTGAACCCGAGTTAGACCCGAAAAAACACGTACGGTGCCACTTTCTGCCATCAAAAAGTGCTCTCAGCGGAAGCCTTTGGGAACACCTGAACTCCCTGGGGGAGCCTTTACGCAACCCCACACTCAACAGGACTCTGCGTCTTCACTCTTTCCTAACAACCCTAAACATAACCCTAACCGCAACAAGAAGCTGAACCCGAGTTAGACCCGAAAAAACACGTACGGTGCCACTTTCTGCCATCAAAAAGTGCTCTCAGCGGAAGCCTTTGGGTACACCTGAACTCCCTGGGGGAGCCTTTACGCAACCCCACACTCAGC
>NW_028153974.1:52500-77500 GCF_964211835.1 Anser anser
CACTTTCTGCCATCAAAAAGTGCTCTCAGCGGAAGCCTTTGGGTACACCTGAACTCCCTGGGGGAGCCTTTACGCAACCCCACACTCAACAGGACTCTGCGTCTTCACTCTTTCCTAACAACCCTAAACATAACCCTAACCGCAACAAGAAGCTGAACCCGAGTTAGACCCGAAAAAACACGTACGGTGCCACTTTCTGCCATCAAAAAGTGCTCTCAGCGGAAGCCTTTGGGTACACCTGAACTCCCTGGCGGAGCCTTTACGCAACCCCACACTCAACAGGACTCTGCGTCTTCGCTCTTTCCTAACAACCCTAAACATAACCCTAACCGCAACAAGAAGCTGAACCCGAGTTAGACCCGAAAAAACACGTACGGTGCCACTTTCTGCCATCAAAAAGTGCTCTCAGCGGAAGCCTTTGGGTACACCTGAACTCCCTGGGGGAGCCTTTACGCAACCCCACACTCAACAGGACTCTGCGTCTTCACTCTTTCCTAACAACCCTAAACATAACCCTAACCGCAACAAGAAGCTCAACCCGAGTTAGACCCGAAAAAACACGTACGGTGCCACTTTCTGCCATCAAAAAGTGCTCTCAGCGGAAGCCTTTGGGTACACCTGAACTCCCTGGGGGAGCCTTTACGCAACCCCACACTCAACAGGACTCTGCGTCTTCACTCTTTCCTAACAACCCTAAACATAACCCTAACCGCAACAAGAAGCTCAACCCGAGTTAGACCCGAAAAAACACGTACGGTGCCACTTTCTGCCATCAAAAAGTGCTCTCAGCAGAAGCCTTTGGGTACACCTGAACTCCCTGGGGGAGCCTTTACGCAACCCCACACTCAACAGGACTCTGCGTCTTCACTCTTTCCTAACAACCCTAAACATAACCCTAACCGCAACAAGAAGCTGAACCCGAGTTAGACCCGAAAAAACACGTACGGTGCCACTTTCTGCCATCAAAAAGTGCTCTCAGCGGAAGCCTTTGGGTACACCTGAACTCCCTGGGGGAGCCTTTACGCAACCCCACACTCAACAGGACTCTGCGTCTTCACTCTTTCCTAACAACCCTAAACATAACCCTAACCGCAACAAGAAGCTGAACCCGAGTTAGACCCGAAAAAACACGTACGGTGCCACTTTCTGCCATCAAAAAGTGCTCTCAGCGGAAGCCTTTGGGTACACCTGAACTCCCTGGGGGAGCCTTTACGCAACCCCACACTCAACAGGACTCTGCGTCTTCGCTCTTTCCTAACAACCCTAAACATAACCCTAACCGCAACAAGAAGCTGAACCCGAGTTAGACCCGAAAAAACACGTACGGTGCCACTTTCTGCCATCAAAAAGTGCTCTCAGCGGAAGCCTTTGGGTACACCTGAACTCCCTGGGGGAGCCTTTACGCAACCCCACACTCAACAGGACTCTGCGTCTTCACTCTTTCCTAACAACCCTAAACATAACCCTAACCGCAACAAGAAGCTGAACCCGAGTTAGACCCGAAAAAACACGTACGGTGCCACTTTCTGCCATCAAAAAGTGCTCTCAGCGGAAGCCTTTGGGTACACCTGAACTCCCTGGGGGAGCCTTTACGCAACCCCACACTCAACAGGACTCTGCGTCTTCACTCTTTCCTAACAACCCTAAACATAACCCTAACCGCAACAAGAAGCTGAACCCGAGTTAGACCCGAAAAAACACGTACGATGCCACTTTTTGCCATCAAAAAGTGCTCTCAGCGGAAGCCTTTGGGTACACCTGAACTCCCTGGGGGAGCCTTTACGCAACCCCACACTCAACAGGACTCTGCGTCTTCACTCTTTCCTAACAACCCTAAACATAACCCTAACCGCAACAAGAAGCTCAACCCGAGTTAGACCCGAAAAAACACGTACGGTGCCACTTTCTGCCATCAAAAAGTGCTCTCAGCGGAAGCCTTTGGGTACACCTGAACTCCCTGGGGGAGCCTTTACGCAACCCCACACTCAACAGGACTCTGCGTCTTCACTCTTTCCTAACAACCCTAAACATAACCCTAACCGCAACAAGAAGCTGAACCCGAGTTAGACCCGAAAAAACACGTACGGTGCCACTTTCTGCCATCAAAAAGTGCTCTCAGCGGAAGCCTTTGGGTACACCTGAACTCCCTGGCGGAGCCTTTACGCAACCCCACACTCAACAGGACTCTGCGTCTTCGCTCTTTCCTAACAACCCTAAACATAACCCTAACCGCAACAAGAAGCTGAACCCGAGTTAGACCCGAAAAAACACGTACGGTGCCACTTTCTGCCATCAAAAAGTGCTCTCAGCGGAAGCCTTTGGGTACACCTGAACTCCCCGGGGGAGCCTTTACGCAACCCCACACTCAACAGGACTCTGCGTCTTCACTCTTTCCTAACAACCCTAAACATAACCCTAACCGCAACAAGAAGCTCAACCCGAGTTAGACCCGAAAAAACACGTACGGTGCCACTTTCTGCCATCAAAAAGTGCTCTCAGCGGAAGCCTTTGGGTACACCTGAACTCCCTGGGGGAGCCTTTACGCAACCCCACACTCAACAGGACTCTGCGTCTTCACTCTTTCCTAACAACCCTAAACATAACCCTAACCGCAACAAGAAGCTCAACCCGAGTTAGACCCGAAAAAACACGTACGGTGCCACTTTCTGCCATCAAAAAGTGCTCTCAGCAGAAGCCTTTGGGTACACCTGAACTCCCTGGGGGAGCCTTTACGCAACCCCACACTCAACAGGACTCTGCGTCTTCACTCTTTCCTAACAACCCTAAACATAACCCTAACCGCAACAAGAAGCTGAACCCGAGTTAGACCCGAAAAAACACGTACGGTGCCACTTTCTGCCATCAAAAAGTGCTCTCAGCGGAAGCCTTTGGGTACACCTGAACTCCCTGGGGGAGCCTTTACGCAACCCCACACTCAACAGGACTCTGCGTCTTCACTCTTTCCTAACAACCCTAAACATAACCCTAACCGCAACAAGAAGCTGAACCCGAGTTAGACCCGAAAAAACACGTACGGTGCCACTTTCTGCCATCAAAAAGTGCTCTCAGCGGAAGCCTTTGGGTACACCTGAACTCCCTGGGGGAGCCTTTACGCAACCCCACACTCAACAGGACTCTGCGTCTTCGCTCTTTCCTAACAACCCTAAACATAACCCTAACCGCAACAAGAAGCTGAACCCGAGTTAGACCCGAAAAAACACGTACGGTGCCACTTTCTGCCATCAAAAAGTGCTCTCAGCGGAAGCCTTTGGGTACACCTGAACTCCCTGGGGGAGCCTTTACGCAACCCCACACTCAACAGGACTCTGCGTCTTCACTCTTTCCTAACAACCCTAAACATAACCCTAACCGCAACAAGAAGCTCAACCCGAGTTAGACCCGAAAAAACACGTACGGTGCCACTTTCTGCCATCAAAAAGTGCTCTCAGCGGAAGCATTTGGGTACACCTGAACTCCCTGGGGGAGCCTTTACGCAACCCCACACTCAACAGGACTCTGCGTCTTCACTCTTTCCTAACAACCCTAAACATAACCCTAACCGCAACAAGAAGCTCAACCCGAGTTAGACCCGAAAAAACACGTACGGTGCCACTTTCTGCCATCAAAAAGTGCTCTCAGCGGAAGCCTTTGGGTACACCTGAACTCCCTGGGGGAGCCTTTACGCAACCCCACACTCAACAGGACTCTGCGTCTTCACTCTTTCCTAACAACCCTAAACATAACCCTAACCGCAACAAGAAGCTCAACCCGAGTTAGACCCGAAAAAACACGTACGGTGCCACTTTCTGCCATCAAAAAGTGCTCTCAGCGGAAGCCTTTGGGTACACCTGAACTCCCTGGGGGAGCCTTTACGCAACCCCACACTCAACAGGACTCTGCGTCTTCACTCTTTCCTAACAACCCTAAACATAACCCTAACCGCAACAAGAAGCTCAACCCGAGTTAGACCCGAAAAAACACGTACGGTGCCACTTTCTGCCATCAAAAAGTGCTCTCAGCGGAAGCCTTTGGGTACACCTGAACTCCCTGGGGGAGCCTTTACGCAACCCCACACTCAACAGGACTCTGCGTCTTCGCTCTTTCCTAACAACCCTAAACATAACCCTAACCGCAACAAGAAGCTGAACCCGAGTTAGACCCGAAAAAACACGTACGGTGCCACTTTCTGCCATCAAAAAGTGCTCTCAGCGGAAGCCTTTGGGTACACCTGAACTCCCTGGGGGAGCCTTTACGCAACCCCACACTCAACAGGACTCTGCGTCTTCGCTCTTTCCTAACAACCCTAAACATAACCCTAACCGCAACAAGAAGCTGAACCCGAGTTAGACCCGAAAAAACACGTACGGTGCCACTTTCTGCCATCAAAAAGTGCTCTCAGCGGAAGCCTTTGGGTACACCTGAACTCCCTGGGGGAGCCTTTACGCAACCCCACACTCAACAGGACTCTGCGTCTTCACTCTTTCCTAACAACCCTAAACATAACCCTAACCGCAACAAGAAGCTGAACCCGAGTTAGACCCGAAAAAACACGTACGGTGCCACTTTCTGCCATCAAAAAGTGCTCTCAGCGGAAGCCTTTGGGTACACCTGAACTCCCTGGGGGAGCCTTTACGCAACCCCACACTCAACAGGACTCTGCGTCTTCACTCTTTCCTAACAACCCTAAACATAACCCTAACCGCAACAAGAAGCTGAACCCGAGTTAGACCCGAAAAAACACGTACGGTGCCACTTTCTGCCATCAAAAAGTGCTCTCAGCGGAAGCCTTTGGGTACACCTGAACTCCCTGGGGGAGCCTTTACGCAACCCCACACTCAACAGGACTCTGCGTCTTCACTCTTTCCTAACAACCCTAAACATAACCCTAACCGCAACAAGAAGCTGAACCCGAGTTAGACCCGAAAAAACACGTACGGTGCCACTTTCTGCCATCAAAAAGTGCTCTCAGCGGAAGCCTTTGGGTACACCTGAACTCCCTGGGGGAGCCTTTACGCAACCCCACACTCAACAGGACTCTGCGTCTTCACTCTTTCCTAACAACCCTAAACATAACCCTAACCGCAACAAGAAGCTGAACCCGAGTTAGACCCGAAAAAACACGTACGGTGCCACTTTCTGCCATCAAAAAGTGCTCTCAGCGGAAGCCTTTGGGTACACCTGAACTCCCTGGGGGAGCCTTTACGCAACCCCACACTCAACAGGACTCTGCGTCTTCACTCTTTCCTAACAACCCTAAACATAACCCTAACCGCAACAAGAAGCTCAACCCGAGTTAGACCCGAAAAAACACGTACGGTGCCACTTTCTGCCATCAAAAAGTGCTCTCAGCGGAAGCCTTTGGGTACACCTGAACTCCCTGGGGGAGCCTTTACGCAACCCCACACTCAACAGGACTCTGCGTCTTCGCTCTTTCCTAACAACCCTAAACATAACCCTAACCGCAACAAGAAGCTGAACCCGAGTTAGACCCGAAAAAACACGTACGGTGCCACTTTCTGCCATCAAAAAGTGCTCTCAGCGGAAGCCTTTGGGTACACCTGAACTCCCTGGGGGAGCCTTTACGCAACCCCACACTCAACAGGACTCTGCGTCTTCACTCTTTCCTAACAACCCTAAACATAACCCTAACCGCAACAAGAAGCTGAACCCGAGTTAGACCCGAAAAAACACGTACGGTGCCACTTTCTGCCATCAAAAAGTGCTCTCAGCGGAAGCCTTTGGGTACACCTGAACTCCCTGGGGGAGCCTTTACGCAACCCCACACTCAACAGGACTCTGCGTCTTCACTCTTTCCTAACAACCCTAAACATAACCCTAACCGCAACAAGAAGCTCAACCCGAGTTAGACCCGAAAAAACACGTACGGTGCCACTTTCTGCCATCAAAAAGTGCTCTCAGCAGAAGCCTTTGGGTACACCTGAACTCCCTGGGGGAGCCTTTACGCAACCCCACACTCAACAGGACTCTGCGTCTTCACTCTTTCCTAACAACCCTAAACATAACCCTAACCGCAACAAGAAGCTGAACCCGAGTTAGACCCGAAAAAACACGTACGGTGCCACTTTCTGCCATCAAAAAGTGCTCTCAGCGGAAGCCTTTGGGTACACCTGAACTCCCTGGGGGAGTCTTTACGCAACCCCACACTCAACAGGACTCTGCGTCTTCACTCTTTCCTAACAACCCTAAACATAACCCTAATCGCAACAAGAAGCTCAACCCGAGTTAGACCCGAAAAAACACGTACGGTGCCACTTTCTGCCATCAAAAAGTGCTCTCAGCGGAAGCCTTTGGGTACACCTGAACTCCCTGGGGGAGCCTTTACGCAACCCCACACTCAACAGGACTCTGCGTCTTCACTCTTTCCTAACAACCCTAAACATAACCCTAACCGCAACAAGAAGCTGAACCCGAGTTAGACCCGAAAAAACACGTACGGTGCCACTTTCTGCCATCAAAAAGTGCTCTCAGCGGAAGCCTTTGGGTACACCTGAACTCCCTGGGGGAGCCTTTACGCAACCCCACACTCAACAGGACTCTGCGTCTTCACTCTTTCCTAACAACCCTAAACATAACCCTAACCGCAACAAGAAGCTCAACCCGAGTTAGACCCGAAAAAACACGTACGGTGCCACTTTCTGCCATCAAAAAGTGCTCTCAGCGGAAGCCTTTGGGTACACCTGAACTCCCTGGGGGAGCCTTTACGCAACCCCACACTCAACAGGACTCTGCGTCTTCACTCTTTCCTAACAACCCTAAACATAACCCTAACCGCAACAAGAAGCTCAACCCGAGTTAGACCCGAAAAAACACGTACGGTGCCACTTTCTGCCATCAAAAAGTGCTCTCAGCAGAAGCCTTTGGGTACACCTGAACTCCCTGGGGGAGCCTTTACGCAACCCCACACTCAACAGGACTCTGCGTCTTCACTCTTTCCTAACAACCCTAAACATAACCCTAACCGCAACAAGAAGCTGAACCCGAGTTAGACCCGAAAAAACACGTACGGTGCCACTTTCTGCCATCAAAAAGTGCTCTCAGCGGAAGCCTTTGGGTACACCTGAACTCCCTGGGGGAGTCTTTACGCAACCCCACACTCAACAGGACTCTGCGTCTTCACTCTTTCCTAACAACCCTAAACATAACCCTAACCGCAACAAGAAGCTCAACCCGAGTTAGACCCGAAAAAACACGTACGGTGCCACTTTCTGCCATCAAAAAGTGCTCTCAGCGGAAGCCTTTGGGTACACCTGAACTCCCTGGGGGAGCCTTTACGCAACCCCACACTCAACAGGACTCTGCGTCTTCACTCTTTCCTAACAACCCTAAACATAACCCTAACCGCAACAAGAAGCTGAACCCGAGTTAGACCCGAAAAAACACGTACGGTGCCACTTTCTGCCATCAAAAAGTGCTCTCAGCGGAAGCCTTTGGGTACACGTGAACTCCCTGGGGGAGCCTTTACGCAACCCCACACTCAACAGGACTCTGCGTCTTCACTCTTTCCTAACAACCCTAAACATAACCCTAACCGCAACAAGAAGCTGAACCCGAGTTAGACCCGAAAAAACACGTACGGTGCCACTTTCTGCCATCAAAAAGTGCTCTCAGCGGAAGCCTTTGGGTACACCTGAACTCCCTGGGGAAGCCTTTACGCAACCCCACACTCAACAGGACTCTGCGTCTTCACTCTTTCCTAACAACCCTAAACATAACCCTAACCGCAACAAGAAGCTCAACCCGAGTTAGACCCGAAAAAACACGTACGGTGCCACTTTCTGCCATCAAAAAGTGCTCTCAGCGGAAGCCTTTGGGTACACCTGAACTCCCTGGGGGAGCCTTTACGCAACCCCACACTCAACAGGACTCTGCGTCTTCACTCTTTCCTAACAACCCTAAACATAACCCTAACCGCAACAAGAAGCTGAACCCGAGTTAGACCCGAAAAAACACGTACGGTGCCACTTTCTGCCATCCAAAAGTGCTCTCAGCGGAAGCCTTTGGGTACACCTGAACTCCCTGGGGGAGCCTTTACGCAACCCCACACTCAACAGGACTCTGCGTCTTCACTCTTTCCTAACAACCCTAAACATAACCCTAACCGCAACAAGAAGCTGAACCCGAGTTAGACCCGAAAAAACACGTACGGTGCCACTTTCTGCCATCCAAAAGTGCTCTCAGCGGAAGCCTTTGGGTACACCTGAACTCCCTGGGGGAGCCTTTACGCAACCCCACACTCAACAGGACTCTGCGTCTTCACTCTTTCCTAACAACCCTAAACATAACCCTAACCGCAACAAGAAGCTGAACCCGAGTTAGACCCGAAAAAACACGTACGGTGCCACTTTCTGCCATCAAAAAGTGCTCTCAGCGGAAGCCTTTGGGTACACCTGAACTCCCTGGGGGAGCCTTTACGCAACCCCACACTCAACAGGACTCTGCGTCTTCACTCTTTCCTAACAACCCTAAACATAACCCTAACCGCAACAAGAAGCTGAACCCGAGTTAGACCCGAAAAAACACGTACGGTGCCACTTTCTGCCATCAAAAAGTGCTCTCAGCGGAAGCCTTTGGGTACACCTGAACTCCCTGGGGGAGCCTTTACGCAACCCCACACTCAACAGGACTCTGCGTCTTCACTCTTTCCTAACAACCCTAAACATAACCCTAACCGCAACAAGAAGCTGAACCCGAGTTAGACCCGAAAAAACACGTACGGTGCCACTTTCTGCCATCAAAAAGTGCTCTCAGCGGAAGCCTTTGGGTACACCTGAACTCCCTGGGGGAGCCTTTACGCAACCCCACACTCAACAGGACTCTGCGTCTTCACTCTTTCCTAACAACCCTAAACATAACCCTAACCGCAACAAGAAGCTGAACCCGAGTTAGACCCGAAAAAACACGTACGGTGCCACTTTTTGCCATCAAAAAGTGCTCTCAGCGGAAGCCTTTGGGTACACCTGAACTCCCTGGGGGAGCCTTTACGCAACCCCACACTCAACAGGACTCTGCGTCTTCACTCTTTCCTAACAACCCTAAACATAACCCTAACCGCAACAAGAAGCTCAACCCGAGTTAGACCCGAAAAAACACGTACGGTGCCACTTTCTGCCATCAAAAAGTGCTCTCAGCGGAAGCCTTTGGGTACACCTGAACTCCCTGGGGGAGCCTTTACGCAACCCCACACTCAACAGGACTCTGCGTCTTCACTCTTTCCTAACAACCCTAAACATAACCCTAACCGCAACAAGAAGCTGAACCCGAGTTAGACCCGAAAAAACACGTACGGTGCCACTTTCTGCCATCAAAAAGTGCTCTCAGCGGAAGCCTTTGGGTACACCTGAACTCCCTGGGGGAGCCTTTACGCAACCCCACACTCAACAGGACTCTGCGTCTTCGCTCTTTCCTAACAACCCTAAACATAACCCTAACCGCAACAAGAAGCTGAACCCGAGTTAGACCCGAAAAAACACGTACGGTGCCACTTTCTGCCATCAAAAAGTGCTCTCAGCGGAAGCCTTTGGGTACACCTGAACTCCCTGGGGGAGCCTTTACGCAACCCCACACTCAACAGGACTCTGCGTCTTCACTCTTTCCTAACAACCCTAAACATAACCCTAACCGCAACAAGAAGCTCAACCCGAGTTAGACCCGAAAAAACACGTACGGTGCCACTTTCTGCCATCAAAAAGTGCTCTCAGCGGAAGCCTTTGGGTACACCTGAACTCCCTGGGGGAGCCTTTACGCAACCCCACACTCAACAGGACTCTGCGTCTTCACTCTTTCCTAACAACCCTAAACATAACCCTAACCGCAACAAGAAGCTCAACCCGAGTTAGACCCGAAAAAACACGTACGGTGCCACTTTCTGCCATCAAAAAGTGCTCTCAGCAGAAGCCTTTGGGTACACCTGAACTCCCTGGGGGAGCCTTTACGCAACCCCACACTCAACAGGACTCTGCGTCTTCACTCTTTCCTAACAACCCTAAACATAACCCTAACCGCAACAAGAAGCTGAACCCGAGTTAGACCCGAAAAAACACGTACGGTGCCACTTTCTGCCATCAAAAAGTGCTCTCAGCGGAAGCCTTTGGGTACACCTGAACTCCCTGGGGGAGCCTTTACGCAACCCCACACTCAACAGGACTCTGCGTCTTCACTCTTTCCTAACAACCCTAAACATAACCCTAACCGCAACAAGAAGCTGAACCCGAGTTAGACCCGAAAAAACACGTACGGTGCCACTTTCTGCCATCAAAAAGTGCTCTCAGCGGAAGCCTTTGGGTACACCTGAACTCCCTGGGGGAGCCTTTACGCAACCCCACACTCAACAGGACTCTGCGTCTTCGCTCTTTCCTAACAACCCTAAACATAACCCTAACCGCAACAAGAAGCTGAACCCGAGTTAGACCCGAAAAAACACGTACGGTGCCACTTTCTGCCATCAAAAAGTGCTCTCAGCGGAAGCCTTTGGGTACACCTGAACTCCCTGGGGGAGCCTTTACGCAACCCCACACTCAACAGGACTCTGCGTCTTCACTCTTTCCTAACAACCCTAAACATATCCCTAACCGCAACAAGAAGCTCAACCCGAGTTAGACCCGAAAAAACACGTACGGTGCCACTTTCTGCCATCAAAAAGTGCTCTCAGCGGAAGCCTTTGGGTACACCTGAACTCCCTGGGGGAGCCTTTACGCAACCCCACACTCAACAGGACTCTGCGTCTTCACTCTTTCCTAACAACCCTAAACATAACCCTAACCGCAAAGCTGCTCAACCCGAGTTAGACCCGAAAAAACACGTACGGTGCCACTTTCTGCCATCAAAAAGTGCTCTCAGCGGAAGCCTTTGGGTACACCTGAACTCCCTGGGGGAGCCTTTACGCAACCCCACACTCAACAGGACTCTGCGTCTTCACTCTTTCCTAACAACCCTAAACATAACCCTAACCGCAACAAGAAGCTCAACCCGAGTTAGACCCGAAAAAACACGTACGGTGCCACTTTCTGCCATCAAAAAGTGCTCTCAGCGGAAGCCTTTGGGTACACCTGAACTCCCTGGGGGAGCCTTTACGCAACCCCACACTCAACAGGACTCTGCGTCTTCACTCTTTCCTAACAACCCTAAACATAACCCTAACCGCAACAAGAAGCTGAACCCGAGTTAGACCCGAAAAAACACGTACGGTGCCACTTTCTGCCATCAAAAAGTGCTCTCAGCGGAAGCCTTTGGGTACACCTGAACTCCCTGGGGGAGCCTTTACGCAACCCCACACTCAACAGGACTCTGCGTCTTCGCTCTTTCCTAACAACCCTAAACATAACCCTAACCGCAACAAGAAGCTGAACCCGAGTTAGACCCGAAAAAACACGTACGGTGCCACTTTCTGCCATCAAAAAGTGCTCTCAGCGGAAGCCTTTGGGTACACCTGAACTCCCTGGGGGAGCCTTTACGCAACCCCACACTCAACAGGACTCTGCGTCTTCACTCTTTCCTAACAACCCTAAACATAACCCTAACCGCAACAAGAAGCTGAACCCGAGTTAGACCCGAAAAAACACGTACGGTGCCACTTTCTGCCATCAAAAAGTGCTCTCAGCGGAAGCCTTTGGGTACACCTGAACTCCCTGGGGGAGCCTTTACGCAACCCCACACTCAACAGGACTCTGCGTCTTCACTCTTTCCTAACAACCCTAAACATAACCCTAACCGCAACAAGAAGCTGAACCCGAGTTAGACCCGAAAAAACACGTACGGTGCCACTTTCTGCCATCAAAAAGTGCTCTCAGCAGAAGCCTTTGGGTACACCTGAACTCCCTGGGGGAGCCTTTACGCAACCCCACACTCAACAGGACTCTGCGTCTTCACTCTTTCCTAACAACCCTAAACATAACCCTAACCGCAACAAGAAGCTGAACCCGAGTTAGACCCGAAAAAACACGTACGGTGCCACTTTCTGCCATCAAAAAGTGCTCTCAGCGGAAGCCTTTGGGTACACCTGAACTCCCTGGGGGAGCCTTTACGCAACCCCACACTCAACAGGACTCTGCGTCTTCACTCTTTCCTAACAACCCTAAACATAACCCTAACCGCAACAAGAAGCTGAACCCGAGTTAGACCCGAAAAAACACGTACGGTGCCACTTTCTGCCATCAAAAAGTGCTCTCAGCGGAAGCCTTTGGGTACACCTGAACTCCCTGGGGGAGCCTTTACGCAACCCCACACTCAACAGGACTCTGCGTCTTCACTCTTTCCTAACAACCCTAAACATAACCCTAACCGCAACAAGAAGCTGAACCCGAGTTAGACCCGAAAAAACACGTACGGTGCCACTTTCTGCCATCAAAAAGTGCTCTCAGCGGAAGCCTTTGGGTACACCTGAACTCCCTGGGGGAGCCTTTACGCAACCCCACACTCAACAGGACTCTGCGTCTTCACTCTTTCCTAACAACCCTAAACATAACCCTAACCGCAACAAGAAGCTGAACCCGAGTTAGACCCGAAAAAACACGTACGGTGCCACTTTCTGCCATCCAAAAGTGCTCTCAGCGGAAGCCTTTGGGTACACCTGAACTCCCTGGGGGAGCCTTTACGCAACCCCACACTCAACAGGACTCTGCGTCTTCGCTCTTTCCTAACAACCCTAAACATAACCCTAACCGCAACAAGAAGCTCAACCCGAGTTAGACCCGAAAAAACACGTACGGTGCCACTTTCTGCCATCAAAAAGTGCTCTCAGCGGAAGCCTTTGGGTACACCTGAACTCCCTGGGGGAGCCTTTACGCAACCCCACACTCAACAGGACTCTGCGTCTTCACTCTTTCCTAACAACCCTAAACATAACCCTAACCGCAACAAGAAGCTGAACCCGAGTTAGACCCGAAAAAACACGTACGGTGCCACTTTCTGCCATCAAAAAGTGCTCTCAGCGGAAGCCTTTGGGTACACCTGAACTCCCTGGGGGAGCCTTTACGCAACCCCACACTCAACAGGACTCTGCGTCTTCACTCTTTCCTAACAACCCTAAACATAACCCTAACCGCAACAAGAAGCTCAACCCGAGTTAGACCCGAAAAAACACGTACGGTGCCACTTTCTGCCATCAAAAAGTGCTCTCAGCAGAAGCCTTTGGGTACACCTGAACTCCCTGGGGGAGCCTTTACGCAACCCCACACTCAACAGGACTCTGCGTCTTCACTCTTTCCTAACAACCCTAAACATAACCCTAACCGCAACAAGAAGCTGAACCCGAGTTAGACCCGAAAAAACACGTACGGTGCCACTTTCTGCCATCAAAAAGTGCTCTCAGCGGAAGCCTTTGGGTACACCTGAACTCCCTGGGGGAGTCTTTACGCAACCCCACACTCAACAGGACTCTGCGTCTTCACTCTTTCCTAACAACCCTAAACATAACCCTAACCGCAACAAGAAGCTCAACCCGAGTTAGACCCGAAAAAACACGTACGGTGCCACTTTCTGCCATCAAAAAGTGCTCTCAGCGGAAGCCTTTGGGTACACCTGAACTCCCTGGGGGAGCCTTTACGCAACCCCACACTCAACAGGACTCTGCGTCTTCACTCTTTCCTAACAACCCTAAACATAACCCTAACCGCAACAAGAAGCTGAACCCGAGTTAGACCCGAAAAAACACGTACGGTGCCACTTTCTGCCATCAAAAAGTGCTCTCAGCGGAAGCCTTTGGGTACACGTGAACTCCCTGGGGGAGCCTTTACGCAACCCCACACTCAACAGGACTCTGCGTCTTCACTCTTTCCTAACAACCCTAAACATAACCCTAACCGCAACAAGAAGCTGAACCCGAGTTAGACCCGAAAAAACACGTACGGTGCCACTTTCTGCCATCCAAAAGTGCTCTCAGCGGAAGCCTTTGGGTACACCTGAACTCCCTGGGGGAGCCTTTACGCAACCCCACACTCAACAGGACTCTGCGTCTTCACTCTTTCCTAACAACCCTAAACATAACCCTAACCGCAACAAGAAGCTGAACCCGAGTTAGACCCGAAAAAACACGTACGGTGCCACTTTCTGCCATCAAAAAGTGCTCTCAGCGGAAGCCTTTGGGTACACGTGAACTCCCTGGGGGAGCCTTTACGCAACCCCACACTCAACAGGACTCTGCGTCTTCACTCTTTCCTAACAACCCTAAACATAACCCTAACCGCAACAAGAAGCTGAACCCGAGTTAGACCCGAAAAAACACGTACGGTGCCACTTTCTGCCATCCAAAAGTGCTCTCAGCGGAAGCCTTTGGGTACACCTGAACTCCCTGGGGGAGCCTTTACGCAACCGCACACTCAACAGGACTCTGCGTCTTCACTCTTTCCTAACAACCCTAAACATAACCCTAACCGCAACAAGAAGCTGAACCCGAGTTAGACCCGAAAAAACACGTACGGTGCCACTTTCTGCCATCAAAAAGTGCTCTCAGCGGAAGCCTTTGGGTACACCTGAACTCCCTGGGGGAGCCTTTACGCAACCCCACACTCAACAGGACTCTGCGTCTTCACTCTTTCCTAACAACCCTAAACATAACCCTAACCGCAACAAGAAGCTGAACCCGAGTTAGACCCGAAAAAACACGTACGGTGCCACTTTCTGCCATCAAAAAGTGCTCTCAGCGGAAGCCTTTGGGTACACCTGAACTCCCTGGGGGAGCCTTTACGCAACCCCACACTCAACAGGACTCTGCGTCTTCACTCTTTCCTAACAACCCGAAACATAACCCTAACCGCAACAAGAAGCTGAACCCGAGTTAGACCCGAAAAAACACGTACGATGCCACTTTCTGCCATCAAAAAGTGCTCTCAGCGGAAGCCTTTGGGTACACCTGAACTCCCTGGGGGAGCCTTTACGCAACCGCACACTCAACAGGACTCTGCGTCTTCACTCTTTCCTAACAACCCTAAACATAACCCTAACCGCAACAAGAAGCTGAACCCGAGTTAGACCCGAAAAAACACGTACGGTGCCACTTTCTGCCATCAAAAAGTGCTCTCAGCGGAAGCCTTTGGGTACACCTGAACTCCCTGGGGGAGCCTTTACGCAACCCCACACTCAACAGGACTCTGCGTCTTCACTCTTTCCTAACAACCCTAAACATAACCCTAACCGCAACAAGAAGCTGAACCCGAGTTAGACCCGAAAAAACACGTACGGTGCCACTTTCTGCCATCAAAAAGTGCTCTCAGCGGAAGCCTTTGGGTACACCTGAACTCCCTGGGGGAGCCTTTACGCAACCCCGCACTCAACAGGACTCTGCGTCTTCACTCTTTCCTAACAACCCTAAACATAACCCTAACCACAACAAGAAGCTGAACCCGAGTTAGACCCGAAAAAACACGTACGGTGCCACTTTCTGCCATCAAAAAGTGCTCTCAGCGGAAGCCTTTGGGTACACGTGAATTCCTAGGGGGAGCCTTTACGCAACCCCACACTCAACAGGACTCTGCGTCTTCACTCTTTCCTAACAACCCTAAACATAACCCTAACCGCAACAAGAAGCTGAACCCGAGTTAGACCCGAAAAAACACGTACGGTGCCACTTTCTGCCATCAAAAAGTGCTCTCAGCGGAAGCCTTTGGGTACACCTGAACTCCCTGGGGGAGCCTTTACGCAACCCCACACTCAACAGGACTCTGCGTCTTCACTCTTTCCTAACAACCCTAAACATAACCCTAACCGCAACAAGAAGCTGAACCCGAGTTAGACCCGAAAAAACACGTACGGTGCCACTTTCTGCCATCAAAAAGTGCTCTCAGCGGAAGCCTTTGGGTACACCTGAACTCCCTGGGGGAGCCTTTACGCAACCCCACACTCAACAGGACTCTGCGTCTTCACTCTTTCCTAACAACCCTAAACATAACCCTAACCGCAACAAGAAGCTCAACCCGAGTTAGACCCGAAAAAACACGTACGGTGCCACTTTCTGCCATCAAAAAGTGCTCTCAGCGGAAGCCTTTGGGTACACCTGAACTCCCTGGGGGAGCCTTTACGCAACCCCACACTCAACAGGACTCTGCGTCTTCACTCTTTCCTAACAACCCTAAACATAACCCTAACCGCAACAAGAAGCTGAACCCGAGTTAGACCCGAAAAAACACGTACGGTGCCACTTTCTGCCATCCAAAAGTGCTCTCAGCGGAAGCCTTTGGGTACACCTGAACTCCCTGGGGGAGCCTTTACGCAACCCCACACTCAACAGGACTCTGCGTCTTCACTCTTTCCTAACAACCCTAAACATAACCCTAACCGCAACAAGAAGCTGAACCCGAGTTAGACCCGAAAAAACACGTACGGTGCCACTTTCTGCCATCCAAAAGTGCTCTCAGCAGAAGCCTTTGGGTACACCTGAACTCCCTGGGGGAGCCTTTACGCAACCCCACACTCAACAGGACTCTGCGTCTTCACTCTTTCCTAACAACCCTAAACATAACCCTAACCGCAACAAGAAGCTGAACCCGAGTTAGACCCGAAAAAACACGTACGATGCCACTTTCTGCCATCAAAAAGTGCTCTCAGCGGAAGCCTTTGGGTACACCTGAACTCCCTGGGGGAGCCTTTACGCAACCGCACACTCAACAGGACTCTGCGTCTTCACTCTTTCCTAACAACCCTAAACATAACCCTAACCGCAACAAGAAGCTGAACCCGAGTTAGACCCGAAAAAACACGTACGGTGCCACTTTCTGCCATCAAAAAGTGCTCTCAGCGGAAGCCTTTGGGTACACCTGAACTCCCTGGGGGAGCCTTTAAGCAACCCCACACTCAACAGGACTCTGCGTCTTCACTCTTTCCTAACAACCCTAAACATAACCCTAACCGCAACAAGAAGCTCAACCCGAGTTAGACCCGAAAAAACACGTACGGTGCCACTTTCTGCCATCAAAAAGTGCTCTCAGCGGAAGCCTTTGGGTACACCTGAACTCCCTTGGGGAGCCTTTACGCAACCCCGCACTCAACAGGACTCTGCGTCTTCACTCTTTCCTAACAACCCTAAACATAACCCTAACCGCAACAAGAAGCTGAACCCGAGTTAGACCCGAAAAAACACGTACGGTGCCACTTTCTGCCATCAAAAAGTGCTCTCAGCGGAAGCCTTTGGGTACACCTGAACTCCCTGGGGGAGCCTTTACGCAACCCCACACTCAACAGGACTCTGCGTCTTCACTCTTTCCTAACAACCCTAAACATAACCCTAACCGCAACAAGAAGCTGAACCCGAGTTAGACCCGAAAAAACACGTACGGTGCCACTTTCTGCCATCAAAAAGTGCTCTCAGCGGAAGCCTTTGGGTACACCTGAACTCCCTGGGGGAGCCTTTACGCAACCCCGCACTCAACAGGACTCTGCGTCTTCACTCTTTCCTAACAACCCTAAACATAACCCTAACCGCAACAAGAAGCTGAACCCGAGTTAGACCCGAAAAAACACGTACGGTGCCACTTTCTGCCATCAAAAAGTGCTCTCAGCGGAAGCCTTTGGGTACACGTGAACTCCCTGGGGGAGCCTTTACGCAACCCCACACTCAGCAGGACTCTGCGTCTTCAGTCTTTCCTAACAACCCTAAACATAACCCTAACCGCAACAAGAAGCTGAACCCGAGTTAGACCCGAAAAAACACGTACGGTGCCACTTTCTGCCATCCAAAAGTGCTCTCAGCGGAAGCCTTTGGGTACACCTGAACTCCCTGGGGGAGCCTTTACGCAACCCCACACTCAACAGGACTCTGCGTCTTCACTCTTTCCTAACAACCCTAAACATAACCCTAACCGCAACAAGAAGCTGAACCCGAGTTAGACCCGAAAAAACACGTACGGTGCCACTTTCTGCCATCCAAAAGTGCTCTCAGCGGAAGCCTTTGGGTACACCTGAACTCCCTGGGGGAGCCTTTACGCAACCCCACACTCAACAGGACTCTGCGTCTTCACTCTTTCCTAACAACCCTAAACATAACCCTAACCGCAACAAGAAGCTGAACCCGAGTTAGACCCGAAAAAACACGTACGGTGCCACTTTCTGCCATCCAAAAGTGCTCTCAGCGGAAGCCTTTGGGTACACCTGAACTCCCTGGGGGAGCCTTTACGCAACCCCACACTCAACAGGACTCTGCGTCTTCACTCTTTCCTAACAACCCTAAACATAACCCTAACCGCAACAAGAAGCTGAACCCGAGTTAGACCCGAAAAAACACGTACGGTGCCACTTTCTGCCATCAAAAAGTGCTCTCAGCGGAAGCCTTTGGGTACACCTGAACTCCCTGGGGGAGCCTTTACGCAACCCCACACTCAACAGGACTCTGCGTCTTCACTCTTTCCTAACAACCCTAAACATAACCCTAACCGCAACAAGAAGCTGAACCCGAGTTAGACCCGAAAAAACACGTACGATGCCACTTTCTGCCATCAAAAAGTGCTCTCAGCGGAAGCTTTGGGTACACCTGAACTCCCTGGGGGAGCCTTTACGCAACCGCACACTCAACAGGACTCTGCGTCTTCACTCTTTCCTAACAACCCTAAACATAACCCTAACCGCAACAAGAAGCTGAACCCGAGTTAGACCCGAAAAAACACGTACGGTGCCACTTTCTGCCATCAAAAAGTGCTCTCAGCGGAAGCCTTTGGGTACACCTGAACTCCCTGGGGGAGCCTTTACGCAACCCCACACTCAACAGGACTCTGCGTCTTCACTCTTTCCTAACAACCCTAAACATAACCCTAACCGCAACAAGAAGCTGAACCCGAGTTAGACCCGAAAAAACACGTACGGTGCCACTTTCTGCCATCAAAAAGTGCTCTCAGCGGAAGCCTTTGGGTACACCTGAACTCCCTGGGGGAGCCTTTACGCAACCCCGCACTCAACAGGACTCTGCGTCTTCACTCTTTCCTAACAACCCTAAACATAACCCTAACCACAACAAGAAGCTGAACCCGAGTTAGACCCGAAAAAACACGTACGGTGCCACTTTCTGCCATCAAAAAGTGCTCTCAGCGGAAGCCTTTGGGTACACGTGAATTCCTAGGGGGAGCCTTTACGCAACCCCACACTCAACAGGACTCTGCGTCTTCACTCTTTCCTAACAACCCTAAACATAACCCTAACCGCAACAAGAAGCTGAACCCGAGTTAGACCCGAAAAAACACGTACGGTGCCACTTTCTGCCATCCAAAAGTGCTCTCAGCGGAAGCCTTTGGGTACACCTGAACTCCCTGGGGGAGCCTTTACGCAACCCCACACTCAACAGGACTCTGCGTCTTCACTCTTTCCTAACAACCCTAAACATAACCCTAACCGCAACAAGAAGCTGAACCCGAGTTAGACCCGAAAAAACACGTACGGTGCCACTTTCTGCCATCAAAAAGTGCTCTCAGCGGAAGCCTTTGGGTACACCTGAACTCCCTGGGGGAGCCTTTACGCAACCCCACACTCAACAGGACTCTGCGTCTTCACTCTTTCCTAACAACCCTAAACATAACCCTAACCGCAACAAGAAGCTGAACCCGAGTTAGACCCGAAAAAACACGTACGGTGCCACTTTCTGCCATCAAAAAGTGCTCTCAGCGGAAGCCTTTGGGTACACCTGAACTCCCTGGGGGAGCCTTTACGCAACCCCACACTCAACAGGACTCTGCGTCTTCACTCTTTCCTAACAACCCTAAACATAACCCTAACCGCAACAAGAAGCTCAACCCGAGTTAGACCCGAAAAAACACGTACGGTGCCACTTTCTGCCATCAAAAAGTGCTCTCAGCGGAAGCCTTTGGGTACACCTGAACTCCCTGGGGGAGCCTTTACGCAACCCCACACTCAACAGGACTCTGCGTCTTCACTCTTTCCTAACAACCCTAAACATAACCCTAACCGCAACAAGAAGCTCAACCCGAGTTAGACCCGAAAAAACACGTACGGTGCCACTTTCTGCCATCAAAAAGTGCTCTCAGCGGAAGCCTTTGGGTACACCTGAACTCCCTGGGGGAGCCTTTACGCAACCCCACACTCAACAGGACTCTGCGTCTTCACTCTTTCCTAACAACCCTAAACATAACCCTAACCGCAACAAGAAGCTGAACCCGAGTTAGACCCGAAAAAACACGTACGGTGCCACTTTCTGCCATCCAAAAGTGCTCTCAGCGGAAGCCTTTGGGTACACCTGAACTCCCTGGGGGAGCCTTTACGCAACCCCACACTCAACAGGACTCTGCGTCTTCACTCTTTCCTAACAACCCTAAACATAACCCTAACCGCAACAAGAAGCTGAACCCGAGTTAGACCCGAAAAAACACGTACGGTGCCACTTTCTGCCATCCAAAAGTGCTCTCAGCAGAAGCCTTTGGGTACACCTGAACTCCCTGGGGGAGCCTTTACGCAACCCCACACTCAACAGGACTCTGCGTCTTCACTCTTTCCTAACAACCCTAAACATAACCCTAACCGCAACAAGAAGCTGAACCCGAGTTAGACCCGAAAAAACACGTACGATGCCACTTTCTGCCATCAAAAAGTGCTCTCAGCGGAAGCCTTTGGGTACACCTGAACTCCCTGGGGGAGCCTTTACGCAACCGCACACTCAACAGGACTCTGCGTCTTCACTCTTTCCTAACAACCCTAAACATAACCCTAACCGCAACAAGAAGCTGAACCCGAGTTAGACCCGAAAAAACACGTACGGTGCCACTTTCTGCCATCAAAAAGTGCTCTCAGCGGAAGCCTTTGGGTACACCTGAACTCCCTGGGGGAGCCTTTAAGCAACCCCACACTCAACAGGACTCTGCGTCTTCACTCTTTCCTAACAACCCTAAACATAACCCTAACCGCAACAAGAAGCTCAACCCGAGTTAGACCCGAAAAAACACGTACGGTGCCACTTTCTGCCATCAAAAAGTGCTCTCAGCGGAAGCCTTTGGGTACACCTGAACTCCCTTGGGGAGCCTTTACGCAACCCCGCACTCAACAGGACTCTGCGTCTTCACTCTTTCCTAACAACCCTAAACATAACCCTAACCGCAACAAGAAGCTGAACCCGAGTTAGACCCGAAAAAACACGTACGGTGCCACTTTCTGCCATCAAAAAGTGCTCTCAGCGGAAGCCTTTGGGTACACCTGAACTCCCTGGGGGAGCCTTTACGCAACCCCACACTCAACAGGACTCTGCGTCTTCACTCTTTCCTAACAACCCTAAACATAACCCTAACCGCAACAAGAAGCTGAACCCGAGTTAGACCCGAAAAAACACGTACGGTGCCACTTTCTGCCATCAAAAAGTGCTCTCAGCGGAAGCCTTTGGGTACACCTGAACTCCCTGGGGGAGCCTTTACGCAACCCCGCACTCAACAGGACTCTGCGTCTTCACTCTTTCCTAACAACCCTAAACATAACCCTAACCGCAACAAGAAGCTGAACCCGAGTTAGACCCGAAAAAACACGTACGGTGCCACTTTCTGCCATCAAAAAGTGCTCTCAGCGGAAGCCTTTGGGTACACGTGAACTCCCTGGGGGAGCCTTTACGCAACCCCACACTCAGCAGGACTCTGCGTCTTCAGTCTTTCCTAACAACCCTAAACATAACCCTAACCGCAACAAGAAGCTGAACCCGAGTTAGACCCGAAAAAACACGTACGGTGCCACTTTCTGCCATCCAAAAGTGCTCTCAGCGGAAGCCTTTGGGTACACCTGAACTCCCTGGGGGAGCCTTTACGCAACCCCACACTCAACAGGACTCTGCGTCTTCACTCTTTCCTAACAACCCTAAACATAACCCTAACCGCAACAAGAAGCTGAACCCGAGTTAGACCCGAAAAAACACGTACGGTGCCACTTTCTGCCATCCAAAAGTGCTCTCAGCGGAAGCCTTTGGGTACACCTGAACTCCCTGGGGGAGCCTTTACGCAACCCCACACTCAACAGGACTCTGCGTCTTCACTCTTTCCTAACAACCCTAAACATAACCCTAACCGCAACAAGAAGCTGAACCCGAGTTAGACCCGAAAAAACACGTACGGTGCCACTTTCTGCCATCCAAAAGTGCTCTCAGCGGAAGCCTTTGGGTACACCTGAACTCCCTGGGGGAGCCTTTACGCAACCCCACACTCAACAGGACTCTGCGTCTTCACTCTTTCCTAACAACCCTAAACATAACCCTAACCGCAACAAGAAGCTGAACCCGAGTTAGACCCGAAAAAACACGTACGGTGCCACTTTCTGCCATCAAAAAGTGCTCTCAGCGGAAGCCTTTGGGTACACCTGAACTCCCTGGGGGAGCCTTTACGCAACCCCACACTCAACAGGACTCTGCGTCTTCACTCTTTCCTAACAACCCTAAACATAACCCTAACCGCAACAAGAAGCTGAACCCGAGTTAGACCCGAAAAAACACGTACGATGCCACTTTCTGCCATCAAAAAGTGCTCTCAGCGGAAGCTTTGGGTACACCTGAACTCCCTGGGGGAGCCTTTACGCAACCGCACACTCAACAGGACTCTGCGTCTTCACTCTTTCCTAACAACCCTAAACATAACCCTAACCGCAACAAGAAGCTGAACCCGAGTTAGACCCGAAAAAACACGTACGGTGCCACTTTCTGCCATCAAAAAGTGCTCTCAGCGGAAGCCTTTGGGTACACCTGAACTCCCTGGGGGAGCCTTTACGCAACCCCACACTCAACAGGACTCTGCGTCTTCACTCTTTCCTAACAACCCTAAACATAACCCTAACCGCAACAAGAAGCTGAACCCGAGTTAGACCCGAAAAAACACGTACGGTGCCACTTTCTGCCATCAAAAAGTGCTCTCAGCGGAAGCCTTTGGGTACACCTGAACTCCCTGGGGGAGCCTTTACGCAACCCCACACTCAACAGGACTCTGCGTCTTCACTCTTTCCTAACAACCCTAAACATAACCCTAACCACAACAAGAAGCTGAACCCGAGTTAGACCCGAAAAAACACGTACGGTGCCACTTTCTGCCATCCAAAAGTGCTCTCAGCGGAAGCCTTTGGGAACACCTGAACTCCCTGGGGGAGCCTTTACGCAACCCCACACTCAACAGGACTCTGCGTCTTCACTCTTTCCTAACAACCCTAAACATAACCCTAACCGCAACAAGAAGCTCAACCCGAGTTAGACCCGAAAAAACACGTACGGTGCCACTTTCTGCCATCAAAAAGTGCTCTCAGCGGAAGCCTTTGGGTACACCTGAACTCCCTGGGGGAGCCTTTACGCAACCCCACACTCAACAGGACTCTGCGTCTTCACTCTTTCCTAACAACCCTAAACATAACCCTAACCGCAACAAGAAGCTGAACCCGAGTTAGACCCGAAAAAACACGTACGGTGCCACTTTCTGCCATCAAAAAGTGCTCTCAGCGGAAGCCTTTGGGAACACCTGAACTCCCTGGGGGAGCCTTTACGCAACCCCACACTCAACAGGACTCTGCGTCTTCACTCTTTCCTAACAACCCTAAACATAACCCTAACCGCAACAAGAAGCTGAACCCGAGTTAGACCCGAAAAAACACGTACGGTGCCACTTTCTGCCATCAAAAAGTGCTCTCAGCGGAAGCCTTTGGGTACACCTGAACTCCCTGGGGGAGCCTTTACGCAACCCCACACTCAACAGGACTCTGCGTCTTCACTCTTTCCTAACAACCCTAAACATAACCCTAACCGCAACAAGAAGCTGAACCCGAGTTAGACCCGAAAAAACACATACGGTGCCACTTTCTGCCATCAAAAAGTGCTCTCAGCGGAAGCCTTTGGGTACACCTGAACTCCCTGGGGGAGCCTTTACGCAACCCCACACTCAACAGGACTCTGCGTCTTCACTCTTTCCTAACAACCCTAAACATAACCCTAACCGCAACAAGAAGCTGAACCCGAGTTAGACCCGAAAAAACACGTACGGTGCCACTTTCTGCCATCAAAAAGTGCTCTCAGCGGAAGCCTTTGGGTACACCTGAACTCCCTGGGGGAGCCTTTACGCAACCCCACACTCAACAGGACTCTGCGTCTTCACTCTTTCCTAACAACCCTAAACATAACCCTAACCGCAACAAGAAGCTGAACCCGAGTTAGACCCGAAAAAACACGTACGGTGCCACTTTCTGCCATCAAAAAGTGCTCTCAGCGGAAGCCTTTGGGTACACCTGAACTCCCTGGGGGAGCCTTTACGCAACCCCACACTCAACAGGACTCTGCGTCTTCACTCTTTCCTAACAACCCTAAACATAACCCTAACCGCAACAAGAAGCTGAACCCGAGTTAGACCCAAAAAAACATGTACGGTGCCACTTTCTGCCATCCAAAAGTGCTCTCAGCGGAAGCCTTTGGGTACACCTGAACTCCCTGGGGGAGCCTTTACGCAACCCCACACTCAACAGGACTCTGTGTCTTCACTCTTTCCTAACAACCCTAAACATAACCCTAACCGCAACAAGAAGCTGAACCCGAGTTAGACCCGAAAAAACACGTACGGTGCCACTTTCTGCCATCAAAAAGTGCTCTCAGCGGAAGCCTTTGGGTACACCTGAACTCCCTGGGGGAGCCTTTACGCAACCCCACACTCAACAGGACTCTGCGTCTTCACTCTTTCCTAACAACCCTAAACATAACCCTAACCGCAACAAGAAGCTGAACCCGAGTTAGACCCGAAAAAACACGTACGGTGCCACTTTTTGCCATCCAAAAGTGCTCTCAGCGGAAGCCTTTGGGAACACCTGAACTCCCTGGGGGAGCCTTTACGCAACCCCGCACTCAACAGGACTCTGCGTCTTCACTCTTTCCTTACAACCCTAAACATAACCCTCTCCGCAACAAGAAGCTGAACCCGAGTTAGACCCGAAAAAACCCGAGCCTTTACGCAACCCCACACTCAACAGAACTCTGTGTCTTCAATATTTCCAAACAACTCTAACCCTAATATTAACACTAAAACTACCACTGCCCCTACAACTAAACCCTAACCAGAACCCT
>NW_028153974.1:82500-94506 GCF_964211835.1 Anser anser
TGCCACTTTCTGCCATCAAAAAGTGCTCTCAGCGGAAGCCTTTGGGTACACCTGAACTCCCTGGGGGAGCCTTTACGCAACCGCACACTCAACAGGACTCTGCGTCTTCACTCTTTCCTAACAACCCTAAACATAACCCTAACCGCAACAAGAAGCTGAACCCGAGTTAGACCCGAAAAAACACGTACGGTGCCACTTTCTGCCATCAAAAAGTGCTCTCAGCGGAAGCCTTTGGGTACACCTGAACTCCCTGGGGGAGCCTTTACGCAACCCCACACTCAACAGGACTCTGCGTCTTCACTCTTTCCTAACAACCCTAAACATAACCCTAACCGCAACAAGAAGCTGAACCCGAGTTAGACCCGAAAAAACACGTACGGTGCCACTTTCTGCCATCAAAAAGTGCTCTCAGCGGAAGCCTTTGGGTACACCTGAACTCCCTGGGGGAGCCTTTACGCAACCCCACACTCAACAGGACTCTGCGTCTTCACTCTTTCCTAACAACCCTAAACATAACCCTAACCGCAACAAGAAGCTGAACCCGAGTTAGACCCGAAAAAACACGTACGGTGCCACTTTCTGCCATCAAAAAGTGCTCTCAGCGGAAGCCTTTGGGTACACCTGAACTCCCTGGGGGAGCCTTTACGCAACCCCACACTCAACAGGACTCTGCGTCTTCGCTCTTTCCTAACAACCCTAAACATAACCCTAACCGCAACAAGAAGCTGAACCCGAGTTAGACCCGAAAAAACACGTACGGTGCCACTTTCTGCCATCCAAAAGTGCTCTCAGCGGAAGCCTTTGGGTACACTTGAACTCCCTGGGGGAGCCTTTACGCAACCCCACACTCAACAGGACTCTGCGTCTTCACTCTTTCCTAACAACCCTAAACATAACCCTAACCGCAACAAGAAGCTGAACCCGAGTTAGACCCGAAAAAACACGTACGGTGCCACTTTCTGCCATCAAAAAGTGCTCTCAGCGGAAGCCTTTGGGTACACCTGAACTCCCTGGGGGAGCCTTTACGCAACCCCACACTCAACAGGACTCTGCGTCTTCACTCTTTCCTAACAACCCTAAACATAACCCTAACCGCAACAAGAAGCTGAACCCGAGTTAGACCCGAAAAAACACGTACGGTGCCACTTTCTGCCATCAAAAAGTGCTCTCAGCGGAAGCCTTTGGGTACACCTGAACTCCCTGGGGGAGCCTTTACGCAACCCCACACTCAACAGGACTCTGCGTCTTCACTCTTTCCTAACAACCCTAAACATAACCCTAACCGCAACAAGAAGCTGAACCCGAGTTAGACCCGAAAAAACACGTACGGTGCCACTTTCTGCCATCAAAAAGTGCTCTCAGCGGAAGCCTTTGGGTACACCTGAACTCCCTGGGGGAGCCTTTACGCAACCCCACACTCAACAGGACTCTGCGTCTTCGCTCTTTCCTAACAACCCTAAACATAACCCTAACCGCAACAAGAAGCTGAACCCGAGTTAGACCCGAAAAAACACGTACGGTGCCACTTTCTGCCATCCAAAAGTGCTCTCAGCGGAAGCCTTTGGGTACACCTGAACTCCCTGGGGGAGCCTTTACGCAACCGCACACTCAACAGGACTCTGCGTCTTCACTCTTTCCTAACAACCCTAAACATAACCCTAACCGCAACAAGAAGCTGAACCCGAGTTAGACCCGAAAAAACACGTACGGTGCCACTTTCTGCCATCAAAAAGTGCTCTCAGCGGAAGCCTTTGGGTACACCTGAACTCCCTGGGGGAGCCTTTACGCAACCTCACACTCAACAGGACTCTGCGTCTTCACTCTTTCCTAACAACCCTAAACATAACCCTAACCGCAACAAGAAGCTGAACCCGAGTTAGACCCGAAAAAACACGTACGGTGCCACTTTCTGCCATCAAAAAGTGCTCTCAGCGGAAGCCTTTGGGTACACCTGAACTCCCTGGGGGAGCCTTTACGCAACCCCACACTCAACAGGACTCTGCGTCTTCACTCTTTCCTAACAACCCTAAACATAACCCTAACCGCAACAAGAAGCTGAACCCGAGTTAGACCCGAAAAAACACGTACGGTGCCACTTTCTGCCATCAAAAAGTGCTCTCAGCGGAAGCCTTTGGGTACACCTGAACTCCCTGGGGGAGCCTTTACGCAACCCCACACTCAACAGGACTCTGCGTCTTCACTCTTTCCTAACAACCCTAAACATAACCCTAACCGCAACAAGAAGCTCAACCCGAGTTAGACCCGAAAAAACACGTACGGTGCATCTTTCTGCCATCAAAAAGTGCTCTCAGCGGAAGCCTTTGGGTACACCTGAACTCCCTGGGGGAGCCTTTACACAACTCCACACTCAACAGGACTCTGCCTCTTCACTCTTTCCTAACAACCCTAAACATAACCCTAACAGGAACAAGAAGCTGAACCCGAGTTAGACCCGAAAAAACACGTACGGTGCCACTTTCTGCCATCAAAAAGTGCTCTCAGCGGAAGCCTTTGGGTACACCTGAACTCCCTGGGGGAGCCTTTACGCAACCCCACACTCAACAGGACTCTGCGTCTTCACTCTTTCCTAACAACCCTAAACATAACCCTAACCGCAACAAGAAGCTCAACCCGAGTTAGACCCGAAAAAACACGTACGGTGCCACTTTCTGCCATCAAAAAGTGCTCTCAGCGGAAGCCTTTGGGTACACCTGAACTCCCTGGGGGAGCCTTTACGCAACCCCACACTCAACAGGACTCTGCGTCTTCACTCTTTCCTAACAACCCTAAACATAACCCTAACCGCAACAAGAAGCTGAACCCGAGTTAGACCCGAAAAAACACGTACGGTGCCACTTTTTGCCATCCAAAAGTGCTCTCAGCGGAAGCCTTTGGGTACACCTGAACTCCCTGGGGGAGCCTTTACGCAACCCCACACTCAACAGGACTCTGCGTCTTCACTCTTTCCTAACAACCCTAAACATAACCCTAACCGCAACAAGAAGCTGAACCCGAGTTAGACCCGAAAAAACACGTACGGTGCCACTTTCTGCCATCCAAAAGTGCTCTCAGCGGAAGCCTTTGGGTACACCTGAACTCCCAGGGGGAGCCTTTACGCAACCCCACACTCAACAGGACTCTGCGTCTTCACTCTTTCCTAACAACCCTAAACATAACCCTAACCGCAACAAGAAGCTGAACCCGAGTTAGACCCGAAAAAACACGTACGGTGCCACTTTCTGCCATCCAAAAGTGCTCTCAGCGGAAGCCTTTGGGTACACCTGAACTCCCTGGGGGAGCCTTTACGCAACCCCACACTCAACAGGACTCTGCGTCTTCACTCTTTCCTAACAACCCTAAACATAACCCTAACCGCAACAAGAAGCTGAACCCGAGTTAGACCCGAAAAAACACGTACGGTGCCACTTTCTGCCATCAAAAAGTGCTCTCAGCGGAAGCCTTTGGGTACACCTGAACTCCCTGGGGGAGCCTTTATGCAACCCCACACTCAACAGGACTCTGCGTCTTCACTCTTTCCTAACAACCCTAAACATAACCCTAACCGCAACAAGAAGCTGAACCCGAGTTAGACCCGAAAAAACACGTACGGTGCCACTTTCTGCCATCAAAAAGTGCTCTCAGCGGAAGCCTTTGGGTACACCTGAACTCCCTGGGGGAGCCTTTACGCAACCCCACACTCAACAGGACTCTGCGTCTTCACTCTTTCCTAACAACCCTAAACATAACCCTAACCGCAACAAGAAGCTCAACCCGAGTTAGACCCGAAAAAACACGTACGGTGCCACTTTCTGCCATCAAAAAGTGCTCTCAGCGGAAGCCTTTGGGTACACCTGAACTCCCTGGGGGAGCCTTTACGCAACCCCACACTCAACAGGACTCTGCGTCTTCGCTCTTTCCTAACAACCCTAAACATAACCCTAACCGCAACAAGAAGCTGAACCCGAGTTAGACCCGAAAAAACACGTACGGTGCCACTTTCTGCCATCCAAAAGTGCTCTCAGCGGAAGCCTTTGGGTACACCTGAACTCCCTGGGGGAGCCTTTACGCAACCGCACACTCAACAGGACTCTGCGTCTTCACTCTTTCCTAACAACCCTAAACATAACCCTAACCGCAACAAGAAGCTGAACCCGAGTTAGACCCGAAAAAACACGTACGGTGCCACTTTCTGCCATCAAAAAGTGCTCTCAGCGGAAGCCTTTGGGTACACCTGAACTCCCTGGGGGAGCCTTTACGCAACCCCACACTCAACAGGACTCTGCGTCTTCACTCTTTCCTAACAACCCTAAACATAACCCTAACCGCAACAAGAAGCTGAACCCGAGTTAGACCCGAAAAAACACGTACGGTGCCACTTTCTGCCATCAAAAAGTGCTCTCAGCGGAAGCCTTTGGGTACACCTGAACTCCCTGGGGGAGCCTTTACGCAACCCCACACTCAACAGGACTCTGCGTCTTCACTCTTTCCTAACAACCCTAAACATAACCCTAACCGCAACAAGAAGCTCAACCCGAGTTAGACCCGAAAAAACACGTACGGTGCCACTTTCTGCCATCAAAAAGTGCTCTCAGCGGAAGCCTTTGGGTACACCTGAACTCCCTGGGGGAGCCTTTACACAACCCCACACTCAACAGGACTCTGCGTCTTCACTCTTTCCTAACAACCCTAAACATAACCCTAACCGCAACAAGAAGCTCAACCCGAGTTAGACCCGAAAAAACACGTACGGTGCCACTTTCTGCCATCCAAAAGTGCTCTCAGCGGAAGCCTTTGGGTACACCTGAACTCCCTGGGGGAGCCTTTACGCAACCCCACGCTCAACAGGACTCTGCGTCTTCACTCTTTCCTAACAACCCTAAACATAACCCTAACCGCAACAAGAAGCTCAACCCGAGTTAGACCCGAAAAAACACGTACGGTGCCACTTTCTGCCATCAAAAAGTGCTCTCAGCGGAAGCCTTTGGGTACACCTGAACTCCCTGGCGGAGCCTTTACGCAACCCCACACTCAACAGGACTCTGCGTCTTCACTCTTTCCTAACAACCCTAAACATAACCCTAACCGCAACAAGAAGCTGAACCCGAGTTAGACCCGAAAAAACACGTACGGTGCCACTTTCTGCCATCAAAAAGTGCTCTCAGCGGAAGCCTTTGGGTACACCTGAACTCCCTGGGGGAGCCTTTACGCAACCCCACACTCAACAGGACTCTGCGCCTTCACTCTTTCCTAACAACCCTAAACATAACCCTAACCGCAACAAGAAGCTGAACCCGAGTTAGACCCGAAAAAACACGTACGGTGCCACTTTCTGCCATCAAAAAGTGCTCTCAGCGGAAGCCTTTGGGTACACCTGAACTCCCTGGGGGAGCCTTTACGCAACCCCACACTCAACAGGACTCTGCGTCTTCACTCTTTCCTAACAACCCTAAACATAACCCTAACCGCAACAAGAAGCTGAACCCGAGTTAGACCCGAAAAAACACGTACGGTGCCACTTTCTGCCATCAAAAAGTGCTCTCAGCGGAAGCCTTTGGGTACACCTGAACTCCCTGGGGGAGTCTTTACGCAACCCCACACTCAACAGGACTCTGCGTCTTCACTCTTTCCTAACAACCCTAAACATAACCCTAACCGCAACAAGAAGCTGAACCCGAGTTAGACCCGAAAAAACACGTACGGTGCCACTTTCTGCCATCAAAAAGTGCTCTCAGCGGAAGCCTTTGGGTACACCTGAACTCCCTGGGGGAGCCTTTACGCAACCCCACACTCAACAGGACTCTGCGTCTTCACTCTTTCCTAACAACCCTAAACATAACCCTAACCGCAACAAGAAGCTGAACCCGAGTTAGACCCGAAAAAACACGTACGGTGCCACTTTCTGCCATCCAAAAGTGCTCTCAGCGGAAGCCTTTGGGTACACGTGAACTCCCTGGGGGAGCCTTTACGCAACCCCACGCTCAACAGGACTCTGCGTCTTCACTCTTTCCTAACAACCCTAAACATAACCCTAACCGCAACAAGAAGCTGAACCCGAGTTAGACCCGAAAAAACACGTACGGTGCCACTTTCTGCCATCAAAAAGTGCTCTCAGCGGAAGCCTTTGGGTACACCTGAACTCCCTGGGGGAGCCTTTACGCAACCCCACACTCAACAGGACTCTGAGTCTTCACTCTTTCCTAACAACCCTAAACATAACCCTAACCGCAACAAGAAGCTGAACCCGAGTTAGACCCGAAAAAACACGTACGGTGCCACTTTCTGCCATCAAAAAGTGATCTCAGCGGAAGCCTTTGGGTACACCTGAACTCCCTGGGGGAGCCTTTACGCAACCCCACACTCAACAGGACTCTGCGTTTTCACTCTTTCCTAACAACCCTAAACATAACCCTAACCGCAACAAGAAGCTGAACCCGAGTTAGACCCGAAAAAACACGTACGGTGCCACTTTCTGCCATCAAAAAGTGCTCTCAGCGGAAGCCTTTGGGTACACCTGAACTCCCTGGGGGAGCCTTTACGCAACCCCACACTCAACAGGACTCTGCGTCTTCGCTCTTTCCTAACAACCCTAAACATAACCCTAACCGCAACAAGAAGCTGAACCCGAGTTAGACCCGAAAAAACACGTACGGTGCCACTTTCTGCCATCCAAAAGTGCTCTCAGCGGAAGCCTTTGGGTACACCTGAACTCCCTGGGGGAGCCTTTACGCAACCCCACACTCAACAGGACTCTGCGTCTTCACTCTTTCCTAACAACCCTAAACATAACCCTAACCGCAACAAGAAGCTGAACCCGAGTTAGACCCGAAAAAACACGTACGGTGCCACTTTCTGCCATCAAAAAGTGCTCTCAGCGGAAGCCTTTGGGTACACCTGAACTCCCTGGGGGAGCCTTTACGCAACCCCACACTCAACAGGACTCTGCGTCTTCACTCTTTCCTAACAACCCTAAACATAACCCTAACCGCAACAAGAAGCTGAACCCGAGTTAGACCCGAAAAAACACGTACGGTGCCACTTTCTGCCATCCAAAAGTGCTCTCAGCGGAAGCCTTTGGGTACACCTGAACTCCCTGGGGGAGCCTTTACGCAACCCCACACTCAACAGGACTCTGCGTCTTCACTCTTTCCTAACAACCCTAAACATAACCCTAACCGCAACAAGAAGCTGAACCCGAGTTAGACCCGAAAAAACACGTACGGTGCCACTTTCTGCCATCAAAAAGTGCTCTCAGCGGAAGCCTTTGGGTACACCTGAACTCCCTGGGGGAGCCTTTACGCAACCCCACACTCAACAGGACTCTGCGTCTTCACTCTTTCCTAACAACCCTAAACATAACCCTAACCGCAACAAGAAGCTGAACCCGAGTTAGACCCGAAAAAACACGTACGGTGCCACTTTCTGCCATCAAAAAGTGCTCTCAGCGGAAGCCTTTGGGTACACCTGAACTCCCTGGGGGAGCCTTTACGCAACCCCACACTCAACAGGACTCTGCGTCTTCACTCTTTCCTAACAACCCTAAACATAACCCTAACCGCAACAAGAAGCTGAACCCGAGTTAGACCCGAAAAAACACGTACGGTGCCACTTTCTGCCATCAAAAAGTGCTCTCAGCGGAAGCCTTTGGGTACACCTGAACTCCCTGGGGGAGCCTTTACGCAACCCCACACTCAACAGGACTCTGCGTCTTCACTCTTTCCTAACAACCCTAAACATAACCCTAACCGCAACAAGAAGCTGAACCCGAGTTAGACCCGAAAAAACACGTACGGTGCCACTTTCTGCCATCAAAAAGTGCTCTCAGCGGAAGCCTTTGGGTACACCTGAACTCCCTGGGGGAGCCTTTACGCAACCCCACACTCAACAGGACTCTGCGTCTTCACTCTTTCCTAACAACCCTAAACATAACCCTAACCGCAACAAGAAGCTGAACCCGAGTTAGACCCGAAAAAACACGTACGGTGCCACTTTCTGCCATCAAAAAGTGCTCTCAGCGGAAGCCTTTGGGTACACCTGAACTCCCTGGGGGAGCCTTTACGCAACCCCACACTCAACAGGACTCTGCGTCTTCACTCTTTCCTAACAACCCTAAACATAACCCTAACCGCAACAAGAAGCTGAACCCGAGTTAGACCCGAAAAAACACGTACGGTGCCACTTTCTGCCATCAAAAAGTGCTCTCAGCGGAAGCCTTTGGGTACACCTGAACTCCCTGGGGGAGCCTTTACGCAACCCCACACTCAACAGGACTCTGCGTCTTCACTCTTTCCTAACAACCCTAAACATAACCCTAACCGCAACAAGAAGCTGAACCCGAGTTAGACCCGAAAAAACACGTACGGTGCCACTTTCTGCCATCAAAAAGTGCTCTCAGCGGAAGCCTTTGGGTACACCTGAACTCCCTGGGGGAGCCTTTACGCAACCCCACACTCAACAGGACTCTGCGTCTTCACTCTTTCCTAACAACCCTAAACATAACCCTAACCGCAACAAGAAGCTGAACCCGAGTTAGACCCGAAAAAACACGTACGGTGCCACTTTCTGCCATCAAAAAGTGCTCTCAGCGGAAGCCTTTGGGTACACCTGAACTCCCTGGGGGAGCCTTTACGCAACCCCACACTCAACAGGACTCTGCGTCTTCACTCTTTCCTAACAACCCTAAACATAACCCTAACCGCAACAAGAAGCTGAACCCGAGTTAGACCCGAAAAAACACGTACGGTGCCACTTTCTGCCATCAAAAAGTGCTCTCAGCGGAAGCCTTTGGGTACACCTGAACTCCCTGGGGGAGCCTTTACGCAACCCCACACTCAACAGGACTCTGCGTCTTCACTCTTTCCTAACAACCCTAAACATAACCCTAACCGCAACAAGAAGCTGAACCCGAGTTAGACCCGAAAAAACACGTACGGTGCCACTTTCTGCCATCAAAAAGTGCTCTCAGCGGAAGCCTTTGGGTACACCTGAACTCCCTGGGGGAGCCTTTACGCAACCCCACACTCAACAGGACTCTGCGTCTTCACTCTTTCCTAACAACCCTAAACATAACCCTAACCGCAACAAGAAGCTGAACCCGAGTTAGACCCGAAAAAACACGTACGGTGCCACTTTCTGCCATCAAAAAGTGCTCTCAGCGGAAGCCTTTGGGTACACCTGAACTCCCTGGGGGAGCCTTTACGCAACCCCACACTCAACAGGACTCTGCGTCTTCACTCTTTCCTAACAACCCTAAACATAACCCTAACCGCAACAAGAAGCTGAACCCGAGTTAGACCCGAAAAAACACGTACGGTGCCACTTTCTGCCATCAAAAAGTGCTCTCAGCGGAAGCCTTTGGGTACACCTGAACTCCCTGGGGGAGCCTTTACGCAACCCCACACTCAACAGGACTCTGCGTCTTCACTCTTTCCTAACAACCCTAAACATAACCCTAACCGCAACAAGAAGCTGAACCCGAGTTAGACCCGAAAAAACACGTACGGTGCCACTTTCTGCCATCAAAAAGTGCTCTCAGCGGAAGCCTTTGGGTACACCTGAACTCCCTGGGGGAGCCTTTACGCAACCCCACACTCAACAGGACTCTGCGTCTTCACTCTTTCCTAACAACCCTAAACATAACCCTAACCGCAACAAGAAGCTGAACCCGAGTTAGACCCGAAAAAACACGTACGGTGCCACTTTCTGCCATCAAAAAGTGCTCTCAGCGGAAGCCTTTGGGTACACCTGAACTCCCTGGGGGAGCCTTTACGCAACCCCACACTCAACAGGACTCTGCGTCTTCACTCTTTCCTAACAACCCTAAACATAACCCTAACCGCAACAAGAAGCTGAACCCGAGTTAGACCCGAAAAAACACGTACGGTGCCACTTTCTGCCATCAAAAAGTGCTCTCAGCGGAAGCCTTTGGGTACACCTGAACTCCCTGGGGGAGCCTTTACGCAACCCCACACTCAACAGGACTCTGCGTCTTCACTCTTTCCTAACAACCCTAAACATAACCCTAACCGCAACAAGAAGCTGAACCCGAGTTAGACCCGAAAAAACACGTACGGTGCCACTTTCTGCCATCCAAAAGTGCTCTCAGCGGAAGCCTTTGGGTACACCTGAACTCCCTGGGGGAGCATTTACGCAACCCCACACTCAACAGGACTCTGCGTCTTCACTCTTTCCTAACAACCCTAAACATAACCCTAACCGCAACAAGAAGCTGAACCCGAGTTAGACCCGAAATAACACGTACGGTGCCACTTTCTGCCATCAAAAAGTGCTCTCAGCGGAAGCCTTTGGGAACACCTGAACTCCCTGGGGGAGCCTTTACGCAACCCCACACTCAACAGGACTCTGCGTCTTCACTCTTTCCTAACAACCCTAAACATAACCCTAACCGGAACAAGAAGCTGAACCCGAGTTAGACCCGAAAAAACACGTACGGTGCCACTTTCTGCCATCAAAAAGTGCTCTCAGCGGAAGCCTTTGGGTACACCTGAACTCCCTGGGGGAGCCTTTACGCAACCCCACACTCAACAGGACTCTGCGTCTTCACTCTTTCCTAACAACCCTAAACATAACCCTAACCGCAACAAGAAGCTGAACCCGAGTTAGACCCGAAAAAACACGTACGGTGCCACTTTCTGCCATCAAAAAGTGCTCTCAGCGGAAGCCTTTGGGTACACCTGAACTCCCTGGGGGAGCCTTTACGCAACCCCACACTCAACAGGACTCTGCGTCTTCACTCTTTCCTAACAACCCTAAACATAACCCTAACCGCAACAAGAAGCTGAACCCGAGTTAGACCCGAAAAAACACGTACGGTGCCACTTTCTGCCATCAAAAAGTGCTCTCAGCGGAAGCCTTTGGGTACACCTGAACTCCCTGGGGGAGCCTTTACGCAACCCCACACTCAACAGGACTCTGCGTCTTCACTCTTTCCTAACAACCCTAAACATAACCCTAACCGCAACAAGAAGCTGAACCCGAGTTAGACCCGAAAAAACACGTACGGTGCCACTTTCTGCCATCAAAAAGTGCTCTCAGCGGAAGCCTTTGGGTACACCTGAACTCCCTGGGGGAGCCTTTACGCAACCCCACACTCAACAGGACTCTGCGTCTTCACTCTTTCCTAACAACCCTAAACATAACCCTAACCGCAACAAGAAGCTGAACCCGAGTTAGACCCGAAAAAACACGTACGGTGCCACTTTCTGCCATCCAAAAAGTGCTCTCAGCGGAAGCCTTTGGGTACACCTGAACTCCCTGGGGGAGCCTTTACGCAACCCCACACTCAACAGGACTCTGCGTCTTCACTCTTTCCTAACAACCCTAAACATAACCCTAACCGCAACAAGAAGCTGAACCCGAGTTAGACCCGAAAAAACACGTACGGTGCCACTTTCTGCCATCAAAAAGTGCTCTCAGCGGAAGCCTTTGGGTACACCTGAACTCCCTGGGGGAGCCTTTACGCAACCCCACACTCAACAGGACTCTGCGTCTTCACTCTTTCCTAACAACCCTAAACATAACCCTAACCGCAACAAGAAGCTGAACCCGAGTTAGACCCGAAAAAACACGTACGGTGCCACTTTCTGCCATCAAAAAGTGCTCTCAGCGGAAGCCTTTGGGTACACCTGAACTCCCTGGGGGAGCCTTTACGCAACCCCACACTCAACAGGACTCTGCGTCTTCACTCTTTCCTAACAACCCTAAACATAACCCTAACCGCAACAAGAAGCTGAACCCGAGTTAGACCCGAAAAAACACGTACGGTGCCACTTTCTGCCATCCAAAAGTGCTCTCAGCGGAAGCCTTTGGGTACACCTGAACTCCCTGGCGGAGCCTTTACGCAACCCCACACTCAACAGGACTCTGCGTCTTCACTCTTTCCTAACAACCCTAAACATAACCCTAACCGCAACAAGAAGCTGAACCCGAGTTAGACCCGAAAAAACACGTACGGTGCCACTTTCTGCCATCCAAAAGTGCTCTCAGCGG
>NW_028153972.1:0-22500 GCF_964211835.1 Anser anser
GCGTCTTCACTCTTTCCTAACAACCCTAAACATAACCCTAACCGCAACAAGAAGCTGAACCCGAGTTAGACCCGAAAAAACACGTACGGTGCCACTTTCTGCCATCAAAAAGTGCTCTCAGCGGAAGCCTTTGGGTACACCTGAACTCCCTGGGGGAGCCTTTACGCAACCCCACACTCAACAGGACTCTGCGTCTTCACTCTTTCCTAACAACCCTAAACATAACCCTAACCGCAACAAGAAGCTGAACCCGAGTTAGACCTGAAAAAACACGTACGGTGCCACTTTCTGCCATCAAAAAGTGCTCTCAGCGGAAGCCTTTGGGTACACCTGAACTCCCTGGGGGAGCCTTTACGCAACCCCACACTCAACAGGACTCTGCGTCTTCACTCTTTCCTAACAACCCTAAACATAACCCTAACCGCAACAAGAAGCTGAACCCGAGTTAGACCCGAAAAAACACGTACGGTGCCACTTTCTGCCATCCAAAAGTGCTCTCAGCGGAAGCCTTTGGGTACACCTGAACTCCCTGGAGGAGCCTTTACGCAACCCCACACTCAACAGGACTCTGCGTCTTCACTCTTTCCTAACAACCCTAAACATAACCCTAACCGCAACAAGAAGCTGAACCCGAGTTAGACCCGAAAAAACACGTACGGTGCCACTTTCTGCCAGTCAAAAAGTGCTCTCAGCGGAAGCCTTTGGGTACACCTGAACTCCCTGGGGAGCCTTTACGCAACCCCACACTCAACAGGACTCTGCGTCTTCACTCTTTCCTAACAACCCTAAACATAACCCTAACCGCAACAAGAAGCTGAACCCGAGTTAGACCCGAAAAAACACGTACGGTGCCACTTTCTGCCATCCAAAAGTGCTCTCAGCGGAAGCCTTTGGGTACACCTGAACTCCCTGGGGGAGCCTTTACGCAACCCCACACTCAACAGGACTCTGCGTCTTCACTCTTTCCTAACAACCCTAAACATAACCCTAACCGCAACAAGAAGCTGAACCCGAGTTAGACCCGAAAAAACACGTACGGTGCCACTTTCTGCCATCAAAAAGTGCTCTCAGCGGAAGCCTTTGGGTACACCTGAACTCCCTGGAGGAGCCTTTACGCAACCCCACACTCAACAGGACTCTGCGTCTTCACTCTTTCCTAACAACCCTAAACATAACCCTAACCGCAACAAGAAGCTGAACCCGAGTTAGACCCGAAAAAACACGTACGGTGCCACTTTCTGCCATCCAAAAAGTGCTCTCAGCGGAAGCCTTTGGGTACACCTGAACTCCCTGGGGGAGCCTTTACGCAACCCCACACTCAACAGGACTCTGCGTCTTCACTCTTTCCTAACAACCCTAAACATAACCCTAACCGCAACAAGAAGCTGAACCCGAGTTAGACCCGAAAAAACACGTACGGTGCCACTTTCTGCCATCAAAAAGTGCTCTCAGCGGAAGCCTTTGGGTACACCTGAACTCCCTGGAGGAGCCTTTACGCAACCCCACACTCAACAGGACTCTGCGTCTTCACTCTTTCCTAACAACCCTAAACATAACCCTAACCGCAACAAGAAGCTGAACCCGAGTTAGACCCGAAAAAACACGTACGGTGCCACTTTCTGCCATCCAAAAGTGCTCTCAGCGGAAGCCTTTGGGTACACCTGAACTCCCTGGAGGAGCCTTTACGCAACCCCACACTCAACAGGACTCTGCGTCTTCACTCTTTCCTAACAACCCTAAACATAACCCTAACCGCAACAAGAAGCTGAACCCGAGTTAGACCCGAAAAAACACGTACGGTGCCACTTTCTGCCATCCAAAAGTGCTCTCAGCGGAAGCCTTTGGGTACACCTGAACTCCCTGGGGGAGCCTTTACGCAACCCCACACTCAACAGGACTCTGCGTCTTCACTCTTTCCTAACAACCCTAAACATAACCCTAACCGCAACAAGAAGCTGAACCCGAGTTAGACCCGAAAAAACACGTACGGTGCCACTTTCTGCCATCCAAAAGTGCTCTCAGCGGAAGCCTTTGGGTACACCTGAACTCCCTGGGGGAGCCTTTACGCAACCCCACACTCAACAGGACTCTGCGTCTTCACTCTTTCCTAACAACCCTAAACATAACCCTAACCGCAACAAGAAGCTGAACCCGAGTTAGACCCGAAAAAACACGTACGGTGCCACTTTCTGCCATCCAAAAGTGCTCTCAGCGGAAGCCTTTGGGTACACCTGAACTCCCTGGGGGAGCCTTTACGCAACCCCACACTCAACAGGACTCTGCGTCTTCACTCTTTCCTAACAACCCTAAACATAACCCTAACCGCAACAAGAAGCTGAACCCGAGTTAGACCCGAAAAAACACGTACGGTGCCACTTTCTGCCATCCAAAAGTGCTCTCAGCGGAAGCCTTTGGGTACACCTGAACTCCCTGGGGGAGCCTTTACGCAACCCCACACTCAACAGGACTCTGCGTCTTCACTCTTTCCTAACAACCCTAAACATAACCCTAACCGCAACAAGAAGCTGAACCCGAGTTAGACCCGAAAAAACACGTACGGTGCCACTTTCTGCCATCCAAAAGTGCTCTCAGCGGAAGCCTTTGGGTACACCTGAACTCCCTGGGGGAGCCTTTACGCAACCCCACACTCAACAGGACTCTGCGTCTTCACTCTTTCCTAACAACCCTAAACATAACCCTAACCGCAACAAGAAGCTGAACCCGAGTTAGACCCGAAAAAACACGTACGGTGCCACTTTCTGCCATCAAAAAGTGCTCTCAGCGGAAGCCTTTGGGTACACCTGAACTCCCTGGGGGAGCCTTTACGCAACCCCACACTCAACAGGACTCTGCGTCTTCACTCTTTCCTAACAACCCTAAACATAACCCTAACCGCAACAAGAAGCTGAACCCGAGTTAGACCCGAAAAAACACGTACGGTGCCACTTTCTGCCATCCAAAAGTGCTCTCAGCGGAAGCCTTTGGGTACACCTGAACTCCCTGGGGGAGCCTTTACGCAACCCCACACTCAACAGGACTCTGCGTCTTCACTCTTTCCTAACAACCCTAAACATAACCCTAACCGCAACAAGAAGCTGAACCCGTGTTAGACCCGAAAAAACACGTACGGTGCCACTTTCTGCCATCAAAAAGTGCTCTCAGCGGAAGCCTTTGGGTACACCTGAACTCCCTGGGGAGCCTTTACGCAACCCCACACTCAACAGGACTCTGCGTCTTCACTCTTTCCTAACAACCCTAAACATAACCCTAACCGCAACAAGAAGCTGAACCCGAGTTAGACCCGAAAAAACACGTACGGTGCCACTTTCTGCCATCCAAAAGTGCTCTCAGCGGAAGCCTTTGGGTACACCTGAACTCCCTGGGGAGCCTTTACGCAACCCCACACTCAACAGGACTCTGCGTCTTCACTCTTTCCTAACAACCCTAAACATAACCCTAACCGCAACAAGAAGCTGAACCCGAGTTAGACCCGAAAAAACACGTACGGTGCCACTTTCTGCCATCCAAAAGTGCTCTCAGCGGAAGCCTTTGGGTACACCTGAACTCCCTGGAGGAGCCTTTACGCAACCCCACACTCAACAGGACACTGCGTCTTCACTCTTTCCTAACAACCCTAAACATAACCCTAACCGCAACAAGAAGCTGAACCCGAGTTAGACCCGAAAAAACACGTACGGTGCCACTTTCTGCCTCAAAAAGTGCTCTCAGCGGAAGCCTTTGGGTACACCTGAACTCCCTGGGGGAGCCTTTACGCAACCCCACACTCAACAGGACTCTGCGTCTTCACTCTTTCCTAACAACCCTAAACATAACCCTAACCGCAACAAGAAGCTGAACCCGAGTTAGACCCGAAAAAACACGTACGGTGCCACTTTCTGCCATCCAAAAGTGCTCTCAGCGGAAGCCTTTGGGTACACCTGAACTCCCTGGGGGAGCCTTTACGCAACCCCACACTCAACAGGGCTCTGCGTCTTCACTCTTTCCTAACAACCCTAAACATAACCCTAACCGCAACAAGAAGCTGAACCCGAGTTAGACCCGAAAAAACACGTACGGTGCCACTTTCTGCCATCCAAAAGTGCTCTCAGCGGAAGCCTTTGGGTACACCTGAACTCCCTGGGGGAGCCTTTACGCAACCCCACACTCAACAGGACTCTGCGTCTTCACTCTTTCCTAACAACCCTAAACATAACCCTAACCGCAACAAGAAGCTGAACCCGAGTTAGACCCGAAAAAACACGTACGGTGCCACTTTCTGCCATCCAAAAGTGCTCTCAGCGGAAGCCTTTGGGTACACCTGAACTCCCTGGGGGAGCCTTTACGCAACCCCACACTCAACAGGACTCTGCGTCTTCACTCTTTCCTAACAACCCTAAACATAACCCTAACCGCAACAAGAAGCTGAACCCGAGTTAGACCCGAAAAAACACGTACGGTGCCACTTTCTGCCATCCAAAAGTGCTCTCAGCGGAAGCCTTTGGGTACACCTGAACTCCCTGGGGGAGCCTTTACGCAACCCCACACTCAACAGGACTCTGCTTCTTCACTCTTTCCTAACAACCCTAAACATAACCCTAACCGCAACAAGAAGCTCAACCCGAGTTAGACCCGAAAAAACACGTACGGTGCCACTTTCTGCCATCCAAAAGTGCTCTCAGCGGAAGCCTTTGGGTACACCTGAACTCCCTCGGGGAGCCTTTACGCAACCCCACACTCAACAGGACTCTGCGTCTTCACTCTTTCCTAACAACCCTAAACATAACCTTAACCGTAACAAGAAGCTGAACCCGAGTTAGACCCGAAAAAACACGTACGGTGCCACTTTCTGCCATCCAAAAGTGCTCTCAGCGGAAGCCTTTGGGAACACCTGAACTCCCTGGGGGAGCCTTTACGCAACCCCACACTCAACAGGACTCTGCGTCTTCACTCTTTCCTAACAACCCTAAACATAACCCTAACCGCAACAAGAAGCTGAACCCGAGTTAGACCCGAAAAAACACGTACGGTGCCACTTTCTGCCATCAAAAAGTGCTCTCAGCGGAAGCCTTTGGGTACACCTGAACTCCCTGGGGGAGCCTTTACGCAACCCCACACTCAACAGGACTCTGCGTCTTCACTCTTTCCTAACAACCCTAAACATAACCCTAACTGCAACAAGAAGCTGAACCCGAGTTAGACCCGAAAAAACACGTACGGTGCCACTTTCTGCCATCAAAAAGTGCTCTCAGCGGAAGCCTTTGGGTACACCTGAACTCCCTGGGGGAGCCTTTACGCAACCCCACACTCAACAGGACTCTGCGTCTTCACTCTTTCCTAACAACCCTAAACATAACCCTAACCGCAACAAGAAGCTGAACCCGAGTTAGACCCGAAAAAACACGTACGGTGCCACTTTCTGCCGTCAAAAAGTGCTCTCAGCGGAAGCCTTTGGGTACACCTGAACTCCCTGGGGGAGCCTTTACGCAACCCCACACTCAACAGGACTCTGCGTCTTCACTCTTTCCTAACAACCCTAAACATAACCCTAACCGCAACAAGAAGCTGAACCCGAGTTGGACCCGAAAAAACACGTACGGTGCCACTTTCTGCCATCCAAAAGTGCTCTCAGCGGAAGCCTTTGGGTACACCTGAACTCCCTGGGGGAGCCTTTACGCAACCCCACACTCAACAGGACTCTGCGTCTTCACTCTTTCCTAACAACCCTAAACATAACCCTCACCGCAACAAGAAGCTGAACCCGAGTTAGACCCGAAAAAACACGTACGGTGCCACTTTCTGCCATCAAAAAGTGCTCTCAGCGGAAGCCTTTGGGTACACCTGAACTCCCTGGGGGAGCCTTTACGCAACCCCACACTCAACAGGACTCTGCGTCTTCACTCTTTCCTAACAACCCTAAACATAACCCTAACCGCAACAAGAAGCTGAACCCGAGTTAGACCCGAAAAAACACGTACGGTGCCACTTTCTGCCATCAAAAAGTGCTCTCAGCGGAAGCCTTTGGGTACACCTGAACTCCCTGGGGGAGCCTTTACGCAACCCCACACTCAACAGGACTCTGCGTCTTCACTCTTTCCTAACAACCCTAAACATAACCCTAACCGCAACAAGAAGCTGAACCCGAGTTAGAGCCGAAAAAGCACGTACGGTGCCACTTTCTGCCATCAAAAAGTGCTCTCAGCGGAAGCCTTTGGGTACACCTGAACTCCCTGGCGGAGCCTTTACACAACCCCACACTCAACAGGACTCTGCGTCTTCACTCTTTCCTAACAACCCTAAACATAACCCTAACCGCAACAAGAAGCTGAACCCGAGTTAGACCCGAAAAAACACGTACGGTGCCACTTTCTGCCATCAAAAAGTGCTCTCAGCGGAAGCCTTTGGGTACACCTGAACTCCCTGGGGGAGCCTTTACGCAACCCCACACTCAACAGGACTCTGCGTCTTCACTCTTTCCTAACAACCCTAAACATAACCCTAACCGCAACAAGAAGCTGAACCCGAGTTAGACCCGAAAAAACACGTACGGTGCCACTTTCTGCCATCCAAAAGTGCTCTCAGCGGAAGCCTTTGGGTACACCTGAACTCCCTGGGGGAGCCTTTACGCAACCCCACACTCAACAGGACTCTGCGTCTTCACTCTTTCCTAACAACCCTAAACATAACCCTAACCGCAACAAGAAGCTGAACCCGAGTTAGACCCGAAAAAACACGTACGGTGCCACTTTCTGCCATCAAAAAGTGCTCTCAGCGGAAGCCTTTGGGTACACCTGAACTCCCTGGGGGAGCCTTTACGCAACCCCACACTCAACAGGACTCTGCGTCTTCACTCTTTCCTAACAACCCTAAACATAACCCTAACCGCAACAAGAAGCTGAACCCGAGTTAGACCCGAAAAAACACGTACGGTGCCACTTTCTGCCATCAAAAAGTGCTCTCAGCGGAAGCCTTTGGGTACACCTGAACTCCCTGGGGGAGCCTTTACGCAACCCCACACTCAACAGGACTCTGCGTCTTCACTCTTTCCTAACAACCCTAAACATAACCCTAACCGCAACAAGAAGCTGAACCCGAGTTAGACCCGAAAAAACACGTACGGTGCCACTTTCTGCCATCAAAAAGTGCTCTCAGCGGAAGCCTTTGGGTACACCTGAACTCCCTGGGGGAGCCTTTACGCAACCCCACACTCAACAGGACTCTGCGTCTTCACTCTTTCCTAACAACCCTAAACATAACCCTAACCGCAACAAGAAGCTGAACCCGAGTTAGAGCCGAAAAAACACGTACGGTGCCACTTTCTGCCATCAAAAAGTGCTCTCAGCGGAAGCCTTTGGGTACACCTGAACTCCCTGGGGGAGCCTTTACACAACCCCACACTCAACAGGACTCTGCGTCTTCACTCTTTCCTAACAACCCTAAACATAACCCTAACCGCAACAAGAAGCTGAACCCGAGTTAGACCCGAAAAAACACGTACGGTGCCACTTTCTGCCATCAAAAAGTGCTCTCAGCGGAAGCCTTTGGGTACACCTGAACTCCCTGGGGGAGCCTTTACGCAACCCCACACTCAACAGGACTCTGCGTCTTCACTCTTTCCTAACAACCCTAAACATAACCCTAACCGCAACAAGAAGCTGAACCCGAGTTAGACCCGAAAAAACACGTACGGTGCCACTTTCTGCCATCCAAAAGTGCTCTCAGCGGAAGCCTTTGGGTACACCTGAACTCCCTGGGGGAGCCTTTACGCAACCCCACACTCAACAGGACTCTGCGTCTTCACTCTTTCCTAACAACCCTAAACATAACCCTAACCGCAACAAGAAGCTGAACCCGAGTTAGACCCGAAAAAACACGTACGGTGCCACTTTCTGCCATCAAAAAGTGCTCTCAGCGGAAGCCTTTGGGTACACCTGAACTCCCTGGGGGAGCCTTTACGCAACCCCACACTCAACAGGACTCTGCGTCTTCACTCTTTCCTAACAACCCTAAACATAACCCTAACCGCAACAAGAAGCTGAACCCGAGTTAGACCCGAAAAAACACGTACGGTGCCACTTTCTGCCATCAAAAAGTGCTCTCAGCGGAAGCCTTTGGGTACACCTGAACTCCCTGGGGGAGCCTTTACGCAACCCCACACTCAACAGGACTCTGCGTCTTCACTCTTTCCTAACAACCCTAAACATAACCCTAACCGGAACAAGAAGCTGAACCCGAGTTAGACCCGAAAAAACACGTACGGTGCCACTTTCTGCCGTCAAAAAGTGCTCTCAGCGGAAGCCTTTGGGTACACCTGAACTCCCTGGGGGAGCCTTTACGCAACCCCACACTCAACAGGACTCTGCGTCTTCACTCTTTCCTAACAACCCTAAACATAACCCTAACCGCAACAAGAAGCTGAACCCGAGTTAGACCCGAAAAAACACGTACGGTGCCACTTTCTGCCATCCAAAAGTGCTCTCAGCGGAAGCCTTTGGGTACACCTGAACTCCCTGGGGGAGCCTTTACGCAACCCCACACTCAACAGGACTCTGCGTCTTCACTCTTTCCTAACAACCCTAAACATAACCCTAACCGCAACAAGAAGCTGAACCCGAGTTAGACCCGAAAAAACACGTACGGTGCCACTTTCTGCCATCAAAAAGTGCTCTCAGCGGAAGCCTTTGGGTACACCTGAACTCCCTGGGGGAGCCTTTACGCAACCCCACACTCAACAGGACTCTGCGTCTTCACTCTTTCCTAACAACCCTAAACATAACCCTAACCGCAACAAGAAGCTGAACCCGTGTTAGACCCGAAAAAACACGTACGGTGCCACTTTCTGCCATCAAAAAGTGCTCTCAGCGGAAGCCTTTGGGTACACCTGAACTCCCTGGGGGAGCCTTTACGCAACCCCACACTCAACAGGACTCTGCATCTTCACTCTTTCCTAACAACCCTAAACATAACCCTAACCGCAACAAGAAGCTCAACCCGAGTTAGACCCGAAAAAACACGTACGGTGCCACTTTCTGCCATCAAAAAGTGCTCTCAGCGGAAGCCTTTGGGTACACCTGAACTCCCTGGGGGAGCCTTTACGCAACCCCACACTCAACAGGACTCTGCGTCTTCACTCTTTCCTAACAACCCTAAACATAACCCTAACCGCAACAAGAAGCTGAACCCGAGTTAGACCCGAAAAAACACGTACGGTGCCACTTTCTGCCATCCAAAAGTGCTCTCAGCGGAAGCCTTTGGGTACACCTGAACTCCCTGGGGGAGCCTTTACGCAACCCCACACTCAACAGGACTCTGCGTCTTCACTCTTTCCTAACAACCCTAAACATAACCCTAACCGCAACAAGAAGCTGAACCCGAGTTAGACCCGAAAAAACACGTACGGTGCCACTTTCTGCCGTCAAAAAGTGCTCTCAGCGGAAGCCTTTGGGTACACCTGAACTCCCTGGGGGAGCCTTTACGCAACCCCACACTCAACAGGACTCTGCGTCTTCACTCTTTCCTAACAACCCTAAACATAACCCTAACCGGAAAAAGAAGCTGAACCCGAGTTAGACCCTAAAAAACACGCACGGTGCCACTTTCTGCCATCCAAAAGTGCTCTCAGCGGAAGCCTTTGGGTACACCTGAACTCCCTGGGGGAGCCTTTACGCAACCCCACACTCAACAGGACTCTGCGTCTTCACTCTTTCCTAACAACCCTAAACATAACCCTAACCGCAACAAGAAGCTGAACCCGAGTTAGACCCGAACAAACACGTACGGTGCCACTTTCTGCCATCCAAAAGTGCTCTCAGCGGAAGCCTTTGGGTACACCTGAACTCCCTGGGGGAGCCTTTACGCAACCCCACACTCAACAGGACTCTGCGTCTTCACTCTTTCCTAACAACCCTAAACATAACCCTAACCGGAACAAGAAGCTGTTCCCGAGTTAGACCCGAAAAAACACGTACGGTGCCACTTTCTGCCATCAAAAAGTGCTCTCAGCGGAAGCCTTTGGGTACACCTGAACTCCCTGGGGGAGCCTTTACGCAACCCCACACTCAACAGGACTCTGCGTCTTCACTCTTTCCTAACAACCCTAAACATAACCCTAACCGCAACAAGAAGCTGAACCCGAGTTAGACCCGAAAAAACACGTACGGTGCCACTTTCTGCCATCCAAAAGTGCTCTCAGCGGAAGCCTTTGGGTACACCTGAACTCCCTGGGGGAGCCTTTACGCAACCCCACACTCAACAGGACTCTGCGTCTTCACTCTTTCCTAACAACCCTAAACATAAGCCTAACCGGAACAAGAAGCTGAACCCGAGTTAGACCCGAAAAAACACGTACGGTGCCACTTTCTGCCATCAAAAAGTGCTCTCAGCGGAAGCCTTTGGGTACACCTGAACTCCCTGGGGGAGCCTTTACGCAACCCCACACTCAACAGGACTCTGCGTCTTCACTCTTTCCTAACAACCCTAAACATAACCCTAACCGCAACAAGAAGCTGAACCCGAGTTAGACCCGAAAAAACACGTACGGTGCCACTTTCTGCCATCCAAAAGTGCTCTCAGCGGAAGCCTTTGGGTACACCTGAACTCCCTGGGGGAGCCTTTACGCAACCCCACACTCAACAGGACTCTGCGTCTTCACTCTTTCCTAACAACCCTAAACATAACCCTAACCGCAACAAGAAGCTGAACCCGAGTTAGACCCGAAAAAACACGTACGGTGCCACTTTCTGCCATCCAAAAGTGCTCTCAGCGGAAGCCTTTGGGTACACCTGAACTCCCTGGGGGAGCCTTTACGCAACCCCACACTCAACAGGACTCTGCGTCTTCACTCTTTCCTAACAACCCTAAACATAACCCTAACCGCAACAAGAAGCTGAACCCGAGTTAGACCCGAAAAAACACGTACGGTGCCACTTTCTGCCATCCAAAAGTGCTCTCAGCGGAAGCCTTTGGGTACACCTGAACTCCCTGGGGGAGCCTTTACGCAACCCCACACTCAACAGGACTCTGCGTCTTCACTCTTTCCTAACAACCCTAAACATAACCCTAACCGCAACAAGAAGCTGAACCCGAGTTAGACCCGAAAAAACACGTACGGTGCCACTTTCTGCCATCCAAAAGTGCTCTCAGCGGAAGCCTTTGGGTACACCTGAACTCCCTGGGGGAGCCTTTACGCAACCCCACACTCAACAGGACTCTGCGTCTTCACTCTTTCCTAACAACCCTAAACATAACCCTAACCGCAACAAGAAGCTGAACCCGAGTTAGACCCGAAAAAACACGTACGGTGCCACTTTCTGCCATCCAAAAGTGCTCTCAGCGGAAGCCTTTGGGTACACCTGAACTCCCTGGGGGAGCCTTTACACAACCCCACACTCAACAGGACTCTGCGTCTTCACTCTTTCCTAACAACCCTAAACGTAACCCTAACCGCAACAAGAAGCTGAACCCGAGTTAGACCCGAAAAAACACGTACGGTGCCACTTTCTGCCATCCAAAAGTGCTCTCAGCGGAAGCCTTTGGGTACACCTGAACTCCCTGGGGGAGCCTTTACGCAACCCCACACTCAACAGGACTCTGCGTCTTCACTCTTTCCTAACAACCCTAAACATAACCCTAACCGGAACAAGAAGCTGTTCCCGAGTTAGACCCGAAAAAACACGTACGGTGCCACTTTCTGCCATCAAAAAGTGCTCTCAGCGGAAGCCTTTGGGTACACCTGAACTCCCTGGGGGAGCCTTTACGCAACCCCACACTCAACAGGACTCTGCGTCTTCACTCTTTCCTAACAACCCTAAACATAACCCTAACCGCAACAAGAAGCTGAACCCGAGTTAGACCCGAAAAAACACGTACGGTGCCACTTTCTGCCATCAAAAAGTGCTCTCAGCGGAAGCCTTTGGGTACACCTGAACTCCCTGGAGGAGCCTTTACGCAACCCCACACTCAACAGGACTCTGCGTCTTCACTCTTTCCTAACAACCCTAAACATAACCCTAACCGGAACAAGAAGCTGAACCCGAGTTAGACCCGAAAAAACACGTACGGTGCCACTTTCTGCCATCCAAAAGTGCTCTCAGCGGAAGCCTTTGGGTACACCTGAACTCCCTGGGGGAGCCTTTACGCAACCCCACACTCAACAGGACTCTGCGTCTTCACTCTTTCCTAACAACCCTAAACATAAGCCTAACCGGAACAAGAAGCTGAACCCGAGTTAGACCCGAAAAAACACGTACGGTGCCACTTTCTGCCATCCAAAAGTGCTCTCAGCGGAAGCCTTTGGGTACACCTGAACTCCCTGGGGGAGCCTTTACGCAACCCCACACTCAACAGGACTCTGCGTCTTCACTCTTTCCTAACAACCCTAAACATAACCCTAACCGCAACAAGAAGCTGAACCCGAGTTAGACCCGAAAAAACACGTACGGTGCCACTTTCTGCCATCCAAAAGTGCTCTCAGCGGAAGCCTTTGGGTACACCTGAACTCCCTGGGGGAGCCTTTACGCAACCCCACACTCAACAGGACTCTGCGTCTTCACTCTTTCCTAACAACCCTAAACATAACCCTAACCGCAACAAGAAGCTGAACCCGAGTTAGACCCGAAAAAACACGTACGGTGCCACTTTCTGCCATCCAAAAGTGCTCTCAGCGGAAGCCTTTGGGAACACCTGAACTCCCTGGGGGAGCCTTTACGCAACCCCACACTCAACAGGACTCTGCGTCTTCACTCTTTCCTAACAACCCTAAACATAACCCTAACCGCAACAAGAAGCTGAACCCGAGTTAGACCCGAAAAAACACGTACGGTGCCACTTTCTGCCATCAAAAAGTGCTCTCAGCGGAAGCCTTTGGGTACACCTGAACTCCCTGGGGGAGCCTTTACGCAACCCCACACTCAACAGGACTCTGCTTCTTCACTCTTTCCTAACAACCCTAAACATAACCCTAACCGCAACAAGAAGCTGAACCCGAGTTAGACCCGAAAAAACACGTACGGTGCCACTTTCTGCCATCCAAAAGTGCTCTCAGCGGAAGCCTTTGGGTACACCTGAACTCCCTGGGGGAGCCTTTACGCAACCCCACACTCAACAGGACTCTGCGTCTTCACTCTTTCCTAACAACCCTAAACATAACCTTAACCGTAACAAGAAGCTGAACCCGAGTTAGACCCGAAAAAACACGTACGGTGCCACTTTCTGCCATCCAAAAGTGCTCTCAGCGGAAGCCTTTGGGTACACCTGAACTCCCTGGGGGAGCCTTTACGCAACCCCACACTCAACAGGACTCTGCGTCTTCACTCTTTCCTAACAACCCTAAACATAACCCTAACCGCAACAAGAAGCTCAACCCGAGTTAGACCCGAAAAAACACGTACGGTGCCAATTTCTGCCATCAAAAAGTGCTCTCAGCGGAAGCCTTTGGGTACACCTGAACTCCCTGGAGGAGCCTTTACGCAACCCCACACTCAACAGGACTCTGCGTCTTCACTCTTTCCTAACAACCCTAAACATAACCCTAACCGCAACAAGAAGCTGAACCCGAGTTAGACCCGAAAAAACACGTACGGTGCCACTTTCTGCCATCCAAAAGTGCTCTCAGCGGAAGCCTTTGGGTACACCTGAACTCCCTGGGGGAGCCTTTACGCAACCCCACACTCAACAGGACTCTGCGTCTTCACTCTTTCCTAACAACCCTAAACATAACCCTAACCGCAACAAGAAGCTGAACCCGTGTTAGACCCGAAAAAACACGTACGGTGCCACTTTCTGCCATCAAAAAGTGCTCTCAGCGGAAGCCTTTGGGTACACCTGAACTCCCTGGGGGAGCCTTTACGCAACCCCACACTCAACAGGACTCTGCGTCTTCACTCTTTCCTAACAACCCTAAACATAAGCCTAACCGGAACAAGAAGCTGAACCCGAGTTAGACCCGAAAAAACACGTACGGTGCCACTTTCTGCCATCCAAAAGTGCTCTCAGCGGAAGCCTTTGGGTACACCTGAACTCCCTGGAGGAGCCTTTACGCAACCCCACACTCAACAGGACTCTGCGTCTTCACTCTTTCCTAACAACCCTAAACATAACCCTAACCGCAACAAGAAGCTGAACCCGAGTTAGACCCGAAAAAACACGTACGGTGCCACTTTCTGCCATCCAAAAGTGCTCTCAGCGGAAGCCTTTGGGTACACCTGAACTCCCTGGAGGAGCCTTTACGCAACCCCACACTCAACAGGACACTGCGTCTTCACTCTTTCCTAACAACCCTAAACATAACCCTAACCGCAACAAGAAGCTCAACCCGAGTTAGACCCGAAAAAACACGTACGGTGCCACTTTCTGCCATCCAAAAGTGCTCTCAGCGGAAGCCTTTGGGTACACCTGAACTCCCTGGGGGAGCCTTTACGCAACCCCACACTCAACAGGACTCTGCGTCTTCACTCTTTCCTAACAACCCTAAACATAACCCTAACCGCAACAAGAAGCTGAACCCGAGTTAGACCCGAAAAAACACGTACGGTGCCACTTTCTGCCATCAAAAAGTGCTCTCAGCGGAAGCCTTTGGGTACACCTGAACTCCCTGGGGGAGCCTTTACGCAACCCCACACTCAACAGGACTCTGCGTCTTCACTCTTTCCTAACAACCCTAAACATAACCCTAACCGCAACAAGAAGCTGAACCCGAGTTAGACCCGAAAAAACACGTACGGTGCCACTTTCTGCCATCAAAAAGTGCTCTCAGCGGAAGCCTTTGGGTACACCTGAACTCCCTGGGGGAGCCTTTACGCAACCCCACACTCAACAGGACTCTGCTTCTTCACTCTTTCCTAACAACCCTAAACATAACCCTAACCGCAACAAGAAGCTCAACCCGAGTTAGACCCGAAAAAACACGTACGGTGCCACTTTCTGCCATCCAAAAGTGCTCTCAGCGGAAGCCTTTGGGTACACCTGAACTCCCTGGGGGAGCCTTTACGCAACCCCACACTCAACAGGACTCTGCGTCTTCACTCTTTCCTAACAACCCTAAACATAACCTTAACCGTAACAAGAAGCTGAACCCGAGTTAGACCCGAAAAAACACGTACGGTGCCACTTTCTGCCATCCAAAAGTGCTCTCAGCGGAAGCCTTTGGGTACACCTGAACTCCCTGGGGGAGCCTTTACGCAACCCCACACTCAACAGGACTCTGCGTCTTCACTCTTTCCTAACAACCCTAAACATAACCCTAACCGCAACAAGAAGCTGAACCCGAGTTAGACCCGAAAAAACACGTACGGTGCCACTTTCTGCCATCCAAAAGTGCTCTCAGCGGAAGCCTTTGGGTACACCTGAACTCCCTGGGGGAGCCTTTACGCAACCCCACACTCAACAGGACTCTGCGTCTTCACTCTTTCCTAACAACCCTAAACATAACCCTAACCGCAACAAGAAGCTGAACCCGAGTTAGACCCGAAAAAACACGTACGGTGCCACTTTCTGCCATCAAAAAGTGCTCTCAGCGGAAGCCTTTGGGTACACCTGAACTCCCTGGGGGAGCCTTTACGCAACCCCACACTCAACAGGACTCTGCGTCTTCACTCTTTCCTAACAACCCTAAACATAACCCTAACCGCAACAAGAAGCTGAACCCGAGTTGGACCCGAAAAAACACGTACGGTGCCACTTTCTGCCATCCAAAAGTGCTCTCAGCGGAAGCCTTTGGGTACACCTGAACTCCCTGGGGGAGCCTTTACGCAACCCCACACTCAACAGGACTCTGCGTCTTCACTCTTTCCTAACAACCCTAAACATAACCCTAACCGCAACAAGAAGCTCAACCCGAGTTAGACCCGAAAAAACACGTACGGTGCCACTTTCTGCCATCAAAAAGTGCTCTCAGCGGAAGCCTTTGGGTACACCTGAACTCCCTGGGGGAGCCTTTACGCAACCCCACACTCAACAGGACTCTGCGTCTTCACTCTTTCCTAACAACCCTAAACATAACCCTAACCGCAACAAGAAGCTGAACCCGAGTTAGACCCGAAAAAACACGTACGGTGCCACTTTCTGCCATCAAAAAGTGCTCTCAGCGGAAGCCTTTGGGTACACCTGAACTCCCTGGGGGAGCCTTTACGCAACCCCACACTCAACAGGACTCTGCGTCTTCACTCTTTCCTAACAACCCTAAACATAACCCTAACCGCAACAAGAAGCTGAACCCGAGTTGGACCCGAAAAAACACGTACGGTGCCACTTTCTGCCATCCAAAAGTGCTCTCAGCGGAAGCCTTTGGGTACACCTGAACTCCCTGGGGGAGCCTTTACGCAACCCCACACTCAACAGGACTCTGCGTCTTCACTCTTTCCTAACAACCCTAAACATAACCTTAACCGTAACAAGAAGCTGAACCCGAGTTAGACCCGAAAAAACACGTACGGTGCCACTTTCTGCCATCCAAAAGTGCTCTCAGCGGAAGCCTTTGGGTACACCTGAACTCCCTGGGGGAGCCTTTACGCAACCCCACACTCAACAGGACTCTGCGTCTTCACTCTTTCCTAACAACCCTAAACATAACCCTAACCGCAACAAGAAGCTGAACCCGAGTTAGACCCGAAAAAACACGTACGGTGCCACTTTCTGCCATCAAAAAGTGCTCTCAGCGGAAGCCTTTGGGTACACCTGAACTCCCTGGGGGAGCCTTTACGCAACCCCACACTCAACAGGACTCTGCGTCTTCACTCTTTCCTAACAACCCTAAACATAACCCTAACCGCAACAAGAAGCTGAACCCGAGTTAGACCCGAAAAAACACGTACGGTGCCACTTTCTGCCATCAAAAAGTGCTCTCAGCGGAAGCCTTTGGGTACACCTGAACTCCCTGGGGGAGCCTTTACGCAACCCCACACTCAACAGGACTCTGCGTCTTCACTCTTTCCTAACAACCCTAAACATAACCCTAACCGCAACAAGAAGCTGAACCCGAGTTGGACCCGAAAAAACACGTACGGTGCCACTTTCTGCCATCCAAAAGTGCTCTCAGCGGAAGCCTTTGGGTACACCTGAACTCCCTGGGGGAGCCTTTACGCAACCCCACACTCAACAGGACTCTGCGTCTTCACTCTTTCCTAACAACCCTAAACATAACCCTAACCGCAACAAGAAGCTCAACCCGAGTTAGACCCGAAAAAACACGTACGGTGCCACTTTCTGCCATCAAAAAGTGCTCTCAGCGGAAGCCTTTGGGTACACCTGAACTCCCTGGGGGAGCCTTTACGCAACCCCACACTCAACAGGACTCTGCGTCTTCACTCTTTCCTAACAACCCTAAACATAACCCTAACCGCAACAAGAAGCTGAACCCGAGTTAGAGCCGAAAAAACACGTACGGTGCCACTTTCTGCCATCAAAAAGTGCTCTCAGCGGAAGCCTTTGGGTACACCTGAACTCCCTGGGGGAGCCTTTACACAACCCCACACTCAACAGGACTCTGCGTCTTCACTCTTTCCTAACAACCCTAAACATAACCCTAACCGCAACAAGAAGCTGAACCCGAGTTAGACCCGAAAAAACACGTACGGTGCCACTTTCTGCCATCAAAAAGTGCTCTCAGCGGAAGCCTTTGGGTACACCTGAACTCCCTGGGGGAGCCTTTACGCAACCCCACACTCAACAGGACTCTGCGTCTTCACTCTTTCCTAACAACCCTAAACATAACCCTAACCGCAACAAGAAGCTGAACCCGAGTTAGACCCGAAAAAACACGTACGGTGCCACTTTCTGCCATCAAAAAGTGCTCTCAGCGGAAGCCTTTGGGTACACCTGAACTCCCTGGGGGAGCCTTTACGCAACCCCACACTCAACAGGACTCTGCGTCTTCACTCTTTCCTAACAACCCTAAACATAACCCTAACCGCAACAAGAAGCTGAACCCGAGTTAGACCCGAAAAAACACGTACGGTGCCACTTTCTGCCATCCAAAAGTGCTCTCAGCGGAAGCCTTTGGGTACACCTGAACTCCCTGGGGGAGCCTTTACGCAACCCCACACTCAACAGGACTCTGCGTCTTCACTCTTTCCTAACAACCCTAAACATAACCCTAACCGCAACAAGAAGCTGAACCCGAGTTAGACCCGAAAAAACACGTACGGTGCCACTTTCTGCCGTCAAAAAGTGCTCTCAGCGGAAGCCTTTGGGTACACCTGAACTCCCTGGGGGAGCCTTTACGCAACCCCACACTCAACAGGACTCTGCGTCTTCACTCTTTCCTAACAACCCTAAACATAACCCTAACCGCAACAAGAAGCTGAACCCGAGTTAGACCCGAAAAAACACGTACGGTGCCACTTTCTGCCATCCAAAAGTGCTCTCAGCGGAAGCCTTTGGGTACACCTGAACTCCCTGGGGGAGCCTTTACGCAACCCCACACTCAACAGGACTCTGCGTCTTCACTCTTTCCTAACAACCCTAAACATAACCCTAACCGCAACAAGAAGCTGAACCCGAGTTAGACCCGAAAAAACACGTACGGTGCCACTTTCTGCCATCAAAAAGTGCTCTCAGCGGAAGCCTTTGGGTACACCTGAACTCCCTGGGGGAGCCTTTACGCAACCCCACACTCAACAGGACTCTGCGTCTTCACTCTTTCCTAACAACCCTAAACATAACCCTAACCGCAACAAGAAGCTGAACCCGAGTTAGACCCGAAAAAACACGTACGGTGCCACTTTCTGCCGTCAAAAAGTGCTCTCAGCAGAAGCCTTTGGGTACACCTGAACTCCCTGGGGGAGCCTTTACGCAACCCCACACTCAACAGGACTCTGCGTCTTCACTCTTTCCTAACAACCCTAAACATAACCCTAACCGGAAAAAGAAGCTGAACCCGAGTTAGACCCTAAAAAACACGCACGGTGCCACTTTCTGCCATCCAAAAGTGCTCTCAGCGGAAGCCTTTGGGTACACCTGAACTCCCTGGGGGAGCCTTTACGCAACCCCACACTCAACAGGACTCTGCGTCTTCACTCTTTCCTAACAACCCTAAACATAACCCTAACCGCAACAAGAAGCTGAACCCGAGTTAGACCCGAAAAAACACGTACGGTGCCACTTTCTGCCATCCAAAAGTGCTCTCAGCGGAAGCCTTTGGGTACACCTGAACTCCCTGGGGGAGCCTTTACGCAACCCCACACTCAACAGGACTCTGCGTCTTCACTCTTTCCTAACAACCCTAAACATAAGCCTAACCGGAACAAGAAGCTGTTCCCGAGTTAGACCCGAAAAAACACGTACGGTGCCACTTTCTGCCATCAAAAAGTGCTCTCAGCGGAAGCCTTTGGGTACACCTGAACTCCCTGGGGGAGCCTTTACGCAACCCCACACTCAACAGGACTCTGCGTCTTCACTCTTTCCTAACAACCCTAAACATAACCCTAACCGCAACAAGAAGCTCAACCCGAGTTAGACCCGAAAAAACACGTACGGTGCCACTTTCTGCCATCAAAAAGTGCTCTCAGCGGAAGCCTTTGGGTACACCTGAACTCCCTGGGGGAGCCTTTACGCAACCCCACACTCAACAGGACTCTGCGTCTTCACTCTTTCCGAACAACCCTAAACATAACCCTAACCGCAACAAGAAGCTGAACCCGAGTTAGACCCGAAAAAACACGTACGGTGCCACTTTCTGCCATCCAAAAGTGCTCTCAGCGGAAGCCTTTGGGTACACCTGAACTCCCTGGGGGAGCCTTTACGCAACCCCACACTCAACAGGACTCTGCGTCTTCACTCTTTCCTAACAACCCTAAACATAAGCCTAACCGCAACAAGAAGCTGAACCCGAGTTAGACCCGAAAAAACACGTACGGTGCCACTTTCTGCCATCAAAAAGTGCTCTCAGCGGAAGCCTTTGGGTACACCTGAACTCCCTGGGGGAGCCTTTACGCAACCCCACACTCAACAGGACTCTGCGTCTTCACTCTTTCCTAACAACCCTAAACATAACCCTAACCGCAACAAGAAGCTGAACCCGAGTTAGACCCGAAAAAACACGTACGGTGCCACTTTCTGCCATCAAAAAGTGCTCTCAGCGGAAGCCTTTGGGTACACCTGAACTCCCTGGGGGAGCCTTTACACAACCCCACACTCAACAGGACTCTGCGTCTTCACTCTTTCCTAACAACCCTAAACATAAGCCTAACCGGAACAAGAAGCTGTTCCCGAGTTAGACCCGAAAAAACACGTACGGTGCCACTTTCTGCCATCAAAAAGTGCTCTCAGCGGAAGCCTTTGGGTACACCTGAACTCCCTGGGGGAGCCTTTACGCAACCCCACACTCAACAGGACTCTGCGTCTTCACTCTTTCCTAACAACCCTAAACATAACCCTAACCGCAACAAGAAGCTCAACCCGAGTTAGACCCGAAAAAACACGTACGGTGCCACTTTCTGCCATCAAAAAGTGCTCTCAGCGGAAGCCTTTGGGTACACCTGAATTCCCTGGGGGAGCCTTTACGCAACCCCACACTCAACAGGACTCTGCGTCTTCACTCTTTCCTAACAACCCTAAACATAACCCTAACCGCAACAAGAAGCTGAACCCGAGTTAGACCCGAAAAAACACGTACGGTGCCACTTTCTGCCATCAAAAAGTGCTCTCAGCGGAAGCCTTTGGGTACACCTGAACTCCCTGGGGGAGCCTTTACGCAACCCCACACTCAACAGGACTCTGCGTCTTCACTCTTTCCTAACAACCCTAAACATAACCCTAACCGCAACAAGAAGCTGAACCCGAGTTAGACCCGAAAAAACACGTACGGTGCCACTTTCTGCCATCAAAAAGTGCTCTCAGCGGAAGCCTTTGGGTACACCTGAACTCCCTGGGGGAGCCTTTACGCAACCCCACACTCAACAGGACTCTGCGTCTTCACTCTTTCCTAACAACCCTAAACATAACCCTAACCGGAACAAGAAGCTCAACCCGAGTTAGACCCGAAAAAACACGTACGGTGCCACTTTCTGCCATCAAAAAGTGCTCTCAGCGGAAGCCTTTGGGTACACCTGAACTCCCTGGGGGAGCCTTTACGCAACCCCACACTCAACAGGACTCTGCGTCTTCACTCTTTCCTAACAACCCTAAACATAACCCTAACCGCAACAAGAAGCTGAACCCAAGTTAGACCCAAAAAAACACGTACGGTGCCACTTTCTGCCATCAAAAAGTGCTCTGAGCGGAAGCCTTTGGGTACACCTGAACTCCCTGGGGGAGCCTTTACGCAACCCCACACTCAACAGGACTCTGCGTCTTCACTCTTTCCTAACTCCCCTAAACATAACCATAACCGCAACAAGAAGCTGAACCCGAGTTAGACCCGAAAAAACACGTACGGTGCCACTTTCTGCCATCCAAAAGTGCTCTCAGCGGAAGCCTTTGGGTACACCTGAACTCCCTGGGGGAGCCTTTACGCAACCCCACACTCAACAGGACTCTGCGTCTTCACTCTTTCCTAACAACCCTAAACATAACCCTAACCGCAACAAGAAGCTGAACCCGAGTTAGACCCGAAAAAACACGTACGGTGCCACTTTCTGCCATCAAAAAGTGCTCTCAGCGGAAGCCTTTGGCTACACCTGAACTCCCTGGGGGAGCCTTTACGCAACCCCACACTCAACAGGACTCTGCGTCTTCACTCTTTCCTAACAACCCTAAACATAACCCTAACCGCAACAAGAAGCTGAACCCGAGTTAGACACGAAAAAAACACGTACGGTGCCACTTTCTGCCATCCAAAAGTGCTCTCAGCGGAAGCCTTTGGGTACACCTGAACTCCCTGGGGGAGCCTTTACGCAACCCCACACTCAACAGGACTCTGCGTCTTCACTCTTTCCTAACAACCCTAAACATAACCCTAACCGCAACAAGAAGCTGAACCCGAGTTAGACCCGAAAAAACACGTACGGTGCCACTTTCTGCCATCAAAAAGTGCTCTCAGCGGAAGCCTTTGGGTACACCTGAACTCCCTGGGGGAGCCTTTACGCAACCCCACACTCAACAGGACTCTGCGTCTTCACTCTTTCCTAACAACCCTAAACATAACCCTAACCGGAACAAGAAGCTCAACCCGAGTTAGACCCGAAAAAACACGTACGGTGCCACTTTCTGCCATCAAAAAGTGCTCTCAGCGGAAGCCTTTGGGTACACCTGAACTCCCTGGGGGAGCCTTTACGCAACCCCACACTCAACAGGACTCTGCGTCTTCACTCTTTCCTAACAACCCTAAACATAACCCTAACCGCAACAAGAAGCTGAACCCAAGTTAGACCCAAAAAAACACGTACGGTGCCACTTTCTGCCATCAAAAAGTGCTCTGAGCGGAAGCCTTTGGGTACACCTGAACTCCCTGGGGGAGCCTTTACGCAACCCCACACTCAACAGGACTCTGCGTCTTCACTCTTTCCTAACTCCCCTAAACATAACCATAACCGCAACAAGAAGCTGAACCCGAGTTAGACCCGAAAAAAC
>NW_028153972.1:30000-34867 GCF_964211835.1 Anser anser
GCGGAAGCCTTTGGGTACACCTGAACTCCCTGGGGGAGCCTTTACGCAACCCCACACTCAACAGGACTCTGCGTCTTCACTCTTTCCTAACAACCCTAAACATAACCCTAACCGCAACTAGAAGCTCAACCCGAGTTAGACCCGAAAAAACACGTACGGTGCCACTTTCTGCCATCAAAAAGTGCTCTGAGCGGAAGCCTTTGGGTACACCTGAACTCCCTGGGGGAGCCTTTACGCAACCCCACACTCAACAGGACTCTGCGTCTTCACTCTTTCCTAACAACCCTAAACATAACCCTAACCGCAACAAGAAGCTGAACCCGAGTTAGACCCGAAAAAACACGTACGGTGCCACTTTCTGCCATCAAAAAGTGCTCTCAGCGGAAGCCTTTGGGTACACCTGAACTCCCTGGGGGAGCCTTTACGCAACCCCACACTCAACAGGACTCTGCGTCTTCACTCTTTCCTAACAACCCTAAACATAACCCTAACCGCAACAAGAAGCTGAACCCGAGTTAGACCCGAAAAAACACGTACGGTGCCACTTTCTGCCATCCAAAAGTGCTCTCAGCGGAAGCCTTTGGGTACACCTGAACTCCCTGGGGGAGCCTTTACGCAACCCCACACTCAACAGGACTCTGCGTCTTCACTCTTTCCTAACAACCCTAAACATAACCCTAACCGCAACAAGAAGCTGAACCCGAGTTAGACCCGAAAAAACACGTACGGTGCCACTTTCTGCCATCAAAAAGTGCTCTCAGCGGAAGCCTTTGGGTACACCTGAACTCCCTGGGGGAGCCTTTACGCAACCCCACACTCAACAGGACTCTGCGTCTTCACTCTTTCCTAACAACCCTAAACATAAGCCTAACCGCAACAAGAAGCTGAACCCGAGTTAGACCCGAAAAAACACGTACGGTGCCACTTTCTGCCATCAAAAAGTGCTCTGAGCGGAAGCCTTTGGGTACACCTGAACTCCCTGGGGGAGCCTTTACGCAACCCCACACTCAACAGGACTCTGCGTCTTCACTCTTTCCTAACAACCCTAAACATAACCCTAACCGCAACAAGAAGCTGAACCCGAGTTAGACCCGAAAAAACACGTACGGTGCCACTTTCTGCCATCAAAAAGTGCTCTCAGCGGAAGCCTTTGGGTACACCTGAACTCCCTGGGGGAGCCTTTACGCAACCCCACACTCAACAGGACTCTGCGTCTTCACTCTTTCCTAACAACCCTAAACATAACCCTAACCGCAACAAGAAGCTGAACCCGAGTTAGACCCGAAAAAACACGTACGGTGCCACTTTCTGCCATCAAAAAGTGCTCTCAGCGGAAGCCTTTGGGTACACCTGAACTCCCTGGGGGAGCCTTTACGCAACCCCACACTCAACAGGACTCTGCGTCTTCACTCTTTCCTAACAACCCTAAACATAACCCTAACCGCAACAAGAAGCTGAACCCGAGTTAGACCCGAAAAAACACGTACGGTGCCACTTTCTGCCATCAAAAAGTGCTCTCAGCGGAAGCCTTTGGGTACACCTGAACTCCCTGGGGGAGCCTTTACGCAACCCCACACTCAACAGGACTCTGCGTCTTCACTCTTTCCTAACAACCCTAAACATAACCCTAACCGCAACAAGAAGCTGAACCCGAGTTAGACCCGAAAAAACACGTACGGTGCCACTTTCTGCCATCAAAAAGTGCTCTCAGCGGAAGCCTTTGGGTACACCTGAACTCCCTGGGGGAGCCTTTACGCAACCCCACACTCAACAGGACTCTGCGTCTTCACTCTTTCCTAACAACCCTAAACATAACCCTAACCGCAACAAGAAGCTGAACCCGAGTTAGACCCGAAAAAACACGTACGGTGCCACTTTCTGCCATCCAAAAGTGCTCTCAGCGGAAGCCTTTGGGTACACCTGAACTCCCTGGGGGAGCCTTTACGCAACCCCACACTCAACAGGACTCTGCGTCTTCACTCTTTCCTAACAACCCTAAACATAACCCTAACCGCAACAAGAAGCTGAACCCGAGTTAGACCCGAAAAAACACGTACGGTGCCACTTTCTGCCATCCAAAAGTGCTCTCAGCGGAAGCCTTTGGGTACACCTGAACTCCCTGGGGGAGCCTTTACGCAACCCCACACTCAACAGGACTCTGCGTCTTCACTCTTTCCTAACAACCCTAAACATAACCCTAACCGCAACAAGAAGCTGAACCCGAGTTAGACCCGAAAAAACACGTACGGTGCCACTTTCTGCCATCCAAAAGTGCTCTCAGCGGAAGCCTTTGGGTACACCTGAACTCCCTGGGGGAGCCTTTACGCAACCCCACACTCAACAGGACTCTGCGTCTTCACTCTTTCCTAACAACCCTAAACATAACCCTAACCGCAACAAGAAGCTGAACCCGAGTTAGACCCGAAAAAACACGTACGGTGCCACTTTCTGCCATCAAAAAGTGCTCTCAGCGGAAGCCTTTGGGTACACCTGAACTCCCTGGGGGAGCCTTTACGCAACCCCACACTCAACAGGACTCTGCGTCTTCACTCTTTCCTAACAACCCTAAACATAACCCTAACCGCAACAAGAAGCTGAACCCGAGTTAGACCCGAAAAAACACGTACGGTGCCACTTTCTGCCATCCAAAAGTGCTCTCAGCGGAAGCCTTTGGGTACACCTGAACTCCCTGGGGGAGCCTTTACGCAACCCCACACTCAACAGGACTCTGCGTCTTCACTCTTTCCTAACAACCCTAAACATAACCCTAACCGCAACAAGAAGCTGAACCCGAGTTAGACCCGAAAAAACACGTACGGTGCCACTTTCTGCCATCAAAAAGTGCTCTCAGCGGAAGCCTTTGGGTACACCTGAACTCCCTGGGGGAGCCTTTACGCAACCCCACACTCAACAGGACTCTGCGTCTTCACTCTTTCCTAACAACCCTAAACATAACCCTAACCGCAACAAGAAGCTGAACCCGAGTTAGACCCGAAAAAAACACGTACGGTGCCACTTTCTGCCATCAAAAAGTGCTCTCAGCGGAAGCCTTTGGTACACCTGAACTCCCTGGGGGAGCCTTTACGCAACCCCACACTCAACAGGACTCTGCGTCTTCACTCTTTCCTAACAACCCTAAACATAACCCTAACCGCAACAAGAAGCTGAACCCGAGTTAGACCCGAAAAAACACGTACGGTGCCACTTTCTGCCATCAAAAAGTGCTCTCAGCGGAAGCCTTTGGGTACACCTGAACTCCCTGGGGGAGCCTTTACGCAACCCCACACTCAACAGGACTCTGCGTCTTCACTCTTTCCTAACAACCCTAAACATAACCCTAACCGCAACAAGAAGCTGAACCCGAGTTAGACCCGAAAAAACACGTACGGTGCCACTTTCTGCCATCAAAAAGTGCTCTCAGCGGAAGCCTTTGGGTACACCTGAACTCCCTGGGGGAGCCTTTACGCAACCCCACACTCAACAGGACTCTGCGTCTTCACTCTTTCCTAACAACCCTAAACATAACCCTAACCGCAACAAGAAGCTGAACCCGAGTTAGACCCGAAAAAACACGTACGGTGCCACTTTCTGCCATCAAAAAGTGCTCTCAGCGGAAGCCTTTGGGTACACCTGAACTCCCTGGGGGAGCCTTTACGCAACCCCACACTCAACAGGACTCTGCGTCTTCACTCTTTCCTAACAACCCTAAACATAACCCTAACCGCAACAAGAAGCTGAACCCGAGTTAGACCCGAAAAAACACGTACGGTGCCACTTTCTGCCATCAAAAAGTGCTCTCAGCGGAAGCCTTTGGGTACACCTGAACTCCCTGGGGGAGCCTTTACGCAACCCCACACTCAACAGGACTCTGCGTCTTCACTCTTTCCTAACAACCCTAAACATAACCCTAACCGCAACAAGAAGCTGAACCCGAGTTAGACCCGAAAAAACACGTACGGTGCCACTTTCTGCCATCAAAAAGTGCTCTCAGCGGAAGCCTTTGGGTACACCTGAACTCCCTGGGGGAGCCTTTACGCAACCCCACACTCAACAGGACTCTGCGTCTTCACTCTTTCCTAACAACCCTAAACATAACCCTAACCGCAACAAGAAGCTGAACCCGAGTTAGACCCGAAAAAACACGTACGGTGCCACTTTCTGCCATCAAAAAGTGCTCTCAGCGGAAGCCTTTGGGTACACCTGAACTCCCTGGGGGAGCCTTTACGCAACCCCACACTCAACAGGACTCTGCGTCTTCACTCTTTCCTAACAACCCTAAACATAACCCTAACGGCAACAAGAAGCTGAACCCGAGTTAGACCCGAAAAAACACGTACGGTGCCACTTTCTGCCATCAAAAAGTGCTCTCAGCGGAAGCCTTTGGGTACACCTGAACTCCCTGGGGGAGCCTTTACGCAACCCCACACTCAACAGGACTCTGCGTCTTCACTCTTTCCTAACAACCCTAAACATAACCCTTACGGGAACAAAGAAGCTGAACCCGAGTTAGACCCGAAAAAACACGTACGGTGCCACTTTCTGCATCAAAAAGTGCTCTCAGCGAAGCCTTTGGGTACACTGAACTCCCTGGGGGAGCCTTACGCAACCCCACACTCAACAGGACTCTGCGTCTTCACTCTTTCCTAACAACCCTAAACATAAATAGAAGCTGAACCGAGTTAGACCCGATGGGCTCACCTGAACCCCCTGGGGGAGCCCTTTAAGCAACCCCACACTCAACAGGACTCTGCGTCTGCACTCTTTCCTAACAACCCTAACCTAACGGTACACTGAACTCCCTGGGGGAGCCTTTACGCACCCACATCAACAGACTTGCGTCTTCACTCTTTACCTACAACCAACATAA
>NW_028153971.1:0-7532 GCF_964211835.1 Anser anser
GGAAAAAGTGGGCACAGGTGTTTCCATAGCAAGGCCTGTGAGTGTCTCCCATACATACTTCCAGTCTAAGCAAGCACATGAAAGGCTTGGCTTGTCGCTTACCTAAGGAACCAGGAAAACAAGGGGAAGCTAGATTTTGCTTGTGTCCTAATGCCCATATAAAAATAAAGACAGATGAAATACCCTTACTACCTTGTTAAATTCCATAAGCCGGAAGAGAACGTGCTGCACACAGGTACAAGTAAAATCCCTTGCTGGCAGGTTTGCAGAAACAAATCTTTTATTTACACAGGCAAGTCTATCTTTAGACCCCATTTACCTCTTTACATTTCTCGAATATTTACATGACTTCATGATGCTCCAAGAAGGGAGTGATGAACAAAAAGATTACAGAAACTGTCAAAAGCATAGCAAAAAAAACCCAACCTATCATTGTGCTTTAAAACTTATGAGCTAGAATAATGTAGAAGAAATGTAGTTTTAGCACTTTGGTCATAACGGTCATGCTCTAGAAGACGCTTAAATAGCAGAGGGGATTTCAGAAGTGACCGTATCCAGAGGTTGCCAGTGACAATTCATGAGTGAATCGTAGAGTTCTTCGCTTGTCTCCGTGAATTGTCTGTTCATTTCATCAACATCCAAGTAGAGCTGTGGATCTGAAAATAAAAGCCTGGTAAGTCCAAGTATCAAATCTGAGGCATGCGCACAAAAAAACTTCACGTGAAATGGCTAATAAAATGTATTTTAAGCTAAGTGTAATAAGCTATTAGATCTACTAATTTTAGTGAGGTATTTAGTCCTCTAAAATTTTGAGCCTCACAGCTCCAACTTTTGGGAATTTTTATATTAGAAGGCTGGGACTAGAACTGTCTTTCAAGATAAAGACAAAGACAATGTTTAAGATAGTAAAGATAACGTTTACGGATAATCAGCCATGAAACCCTCCCAAGAGTCATTTAATTCACTTCTACGGCAATACACGTTACATAGGATAGTTTCTAAACACTAACACAAAATGCCTCCACGTGAGGAACTTTGCAAACCTTCCAGGACACAAATATGTTTTGTACTGTATTTGTAAGTGCAAGCTGAATCCTCCTTTTGGAATCTGCAACATAAGCTTTTACCTCAGGGTGGAGAACAAAGCTTTTGCATATTACTGAGTTTCTAATATAAAATCTGTTTAGCGGAACCAATACAAAGAACAAAATTCTGTCTTAGACCATTTTCAAATGGGAATGAAGGCACAGGTACAAGAAACCTGCTGCGAAGCATTGACAGTGTCCCGTTTTACTTGATGCGGTCAGTGTATGCTGTATCAGCTTTAAAACCCCAGCTGATTGCAGATCAACCCCACAGAGGTTTGACCTCAGCTGAATTTTCAAGATGTTCTTCATCCAGTAGAGGTTGGCTTGTATTGTTAAAAGGCACAAGTATGGCTAAACTCAAGTGACAATGACAGAACCCTTATTACCGTCAGTAATTAGGTCATCACCGATTGCAGTCATAACTGAAGATTCCTGAAAGACAGAAAAGGCTAAGTTTAATCATAACTCATTTCAGAAAGCATCACAGATTCAAAGTGCTGCAGTCTCAACCCATTCCTTCTTCCTACAACTACAAGGATAGATGGCATTTTATCTACTTATTTTTAGAAGAAAGCCAATATTACAGTACAGGTTGGAAGGGACCTCCGGAGGTCACAACTAATACATTGACCACGATAAGACCACTTACAACAACTGTTTAATTTGCTTTAAGCAAAGCAAATCAGAAGAACAGGAACAGAAGAAGCGTACGCAATTATGCTGTCAAAACCATTCTTTGGTATGCGTGAACAAATAATGGTGTATAAATCACTAATTCTATGGATTTACTATTTAAGCACTTAAATACAAACACCTCTGAATGGAATCTGCTCTTTTAACTTCACACTAAGCAGAAAGCATGTTTTCAACTTCGGATTCTTTTTGCTGATTCACACAAATCTGTACAACGTATTATCTGTGAAATATTTTCTTTACAGCAAGCGTGCACTATCTTTACCTCAAAAACAGCTGGAGCCATTAAAGAATCTCCTAAAGAGCAGTCTCCAACAGCTTGCATGCTGTCATAGGGAGCATAGGAGCTGTAGTTGTAGTCAGCGTAAGCATCGTAACTCCTCTGCGAGTGGTAGTTCTGGTAATCTTGGCAATAAGCATTATAGTTGTATGACTGGTACCGCTGCAATTCTGCTTTCAGTCTGAAACATGAGAAGTTGCATACAGTCAGAGAACAGAAACTGTAAACCCAGTTCTGAACTTAAACAATTTGTCAGCTTACATACTTCAAAACTTAAAAGGAAGCTTTCCTAAACAGTCACCTAAGTGACAGCTTAAGTCACAGCTCAAAACCTCATTTCTATAGAAGCAAGCATCCTCACCTTTGCCAATACCAGAAGGAATTGTTCTCATGGATTAACTCCAGAGCCTTGACATGGTTACCTGTACACATCAAGTATTTTTAGCGTTGGCATAAGCAAGCTGCTGCTAAGTCTCTGTGCTTTGCTAAAGATTGATTTAAGACCAGAGACATTTATCAAGCACAGCTGCTTTAAAGATGCAGTCTTAACCCTTCTATCTTTTGTTTGGTTAATTACTAGATCTTATTTCCAGAAAGAAGTGAATGGAGTCAGATTATCCATTTCAAAGAAGCATCTGACGCTGCCTGTCAGTTTGCCATGTCTACCTCCACCTGCTCAGTTTTTTTGTTTGTTTAAAGTCCATTAAACATTCAACAGCTGCCAACTATACCGCTCAGGTGAAGTCAGTCTTGCTTAACAACACAATCGCGATTCTCCAGCGTGACGCCTTATTATTAGTGGGAGAATTACAAAATACACTGGTTCTTAAGAAGAAAGGGCCAGCTGATTAGCTTTCACTACTTTCCCTTTCAAGATTTTCTCAGGGGCAGCTTCAGACTAATGACAAGAACCAAGACAAGTGCTATCTGTACTAAAACTGAGGTACACTGCATAAAGAACATTCAGATAACCCAGCTGCATATTCAAAAAAATCCGCTGTTTAGACTTGTCTTCACTGATTCTGTACAGGCAGACCTCCTGTGTTTGCAGTGCCCAGTTTCTCTGACTTGAATTGGGGATGCAGAGAAGTGAGTTCTATGCTTTTGGGGAAGAATACAAGCTGAAGGCATTCTGAAATAGCTTCCAAACTAAGCAAACATGAGGGACAAACTAATCCAATGGCTGGGTATTTCAATGCTAAGAGAGCACGGTACTCAGCCATTCAGAAACGTATTACTGATGTGTATTTTAATACCTACATTTGTTTCAATACTGCAAAGCTACACAAGTTCTAATAAAGAGGTAATCCATTGTCTTGTTACTGTAGTAAACAAACAGAAGATACATCATCTTAGGTCTTCTGCTTCCAACTGCACTCTTCCTACATACAGTTGTGTAGGGAAGGAAAATCTGAAAATACTGTTGACGTTCTTCTGGATAGCCGAAGCAAGAAAACATGTTTGTGGCTTATTCTTGTTTTCAAAATAAAACAATATTAATTTAATCAAAAAATTTTGGCAAAGAAGTTTGGACAGTGCTCTCTTGGAGAAGAGCATTTCCATTCTAAAGCAGAAGGAGGCAACATTTGCAGAATTATGCTAGGTAAACAGAAACAGAAGTGTCATTTTTTACTATTTAACAGAACACACAAGCTAACCTCATGAACATACTGAAATTGTTTATATGAAGTCCTGTTTTGTCAGTATCCTGGATCAAAGTTCATCAAATTTGGTATCAATTCTTTAACCGTTCAGAGACCTGAATTGCCTTAAATAAGTGATAGAACTGAGCCGGTAGAGTAAGAAACCCTCTCAGGAAGTGCTAAGCTTTAAACTCCCCATTGCCCTAAGCTCATGAAAAGCAAAGAATAGCATTCTAAACCTGTTCTAGTAATAACGCCTTTGGCTTTCTCCCTGCGTTCCCATTTTTCCCCCCCACTTCTTTCCTGTCAACCCACTGTAAAACTAGTTATGTGCTTCTCTCAAACTAGAGGGAAAGCTCTAAGAACAAGAACTCCCTAGCACATAAAACCACTTGTTGTCCCTTCTACCTTATGCAGGCCCAAACCTGAAAATATTTACCAATGCATTCAGCTTTGCTACTGTTGAGAAACAAGGCTGGTTACAATGGCAGCTAAGCCCAAGTTGCGCTGTCTGGCTAGACTTAACAGTTGGATTCCCCCAGCCATCCTGAAGCAGGTTGATGAATCCAGGGAGTCAAAACATAGGACTTCTGCATTTCTGGTTTTGTAGACTGCATCCTGTGTGCAGCCACTACAGCAAGGGCCACAGACTTTCCAAAGGCAGAGCTACAAGAATCTGATTATTTAGAATAACTGTATCAATGCACAACTCCTTGGTTACCTTTTAGAAATTCCTATGCTCAGCCGGATTCCTTTTCCCCCCAGACCTGGTGCGTTCTGGCAGTCTTGCAGTGCCCTCATCTGATCACCTTGCTCACCAAATCTGTCATAGGCATACCCTCTACTATTTTCAAAAGGGAGAAAACCAATTCTGGTATGCATAACAGTTACAAAGCTAACGAATTCAGTTTCTGTCTTCTACAAAAAACAGAAGATAGCAGCTACTATAGCTTCTATTACTTAAGCAACCTCTCTGGCATGTGCACGTGCACAGAAAAGGCTTTCACCAAATTAAAAAACTTGGGCCAGAAGCAAAAAGCTTATTCCTTGGTAGCATTAAGATGCAACTCACTGAGAGCCAGCAAAACAATACATTTTAAGTGCTCTCTGCGTAAGTAATCAGATTCCATATTTCTGCATATACAGCAGTTAATCAGTTAGCACTAACCCACTCCTTTTGGAGCCACAAACTTTATTGGTCACAAACACCAAGAGCTGGCTGTAATTATCTGAACCAGTATTAACCGGTACCTCTGAACTCTTCAAACAAAAATATCTTTCAGGTGCTCTTAGAAGAACAACATCAATTGCCTGCAACAATTTGATGGCTTTGCTAAACGGAGCACTGAAAAGCACAGTGGTACAGTTTCTTTTGTAGCCTGTTCAGAAATTATAGCCCCGTGCCTACAGCTTCAAATCAGGCCAAGCTTACCAGCCCAACTCTTACAGCTTAAGTTCACTGCACTCGAATGCCTTCAAGACGTGCTTTTAGGAGCCATGGAGAAGAACCCTCTGGTAAGACCACCATTATAAAGTACTGAGTGTTGTTTTACACTTAAAATAGAACTATCTGTTACAGTCATTCATCAGCTTTCCCTAGGCTGCTGCTCTCTCACTACTGAATGTGATCCTGCTCTCAGTTTCCCACTAACTTTTTCCCCCAGCGGTTATGGCCTCTTTTCATCTATGACACTTTTAAGGGACTACACCGTGTTGAAAAATGCTGGTTAACATTTCCTTTTACACAAGGTGCCTCATCGAATTTTCCTGACTAAACCAAACCCCAGAACCTTAACTAGAAGAGGAAGCACACAAACACACACGCCTCCCTGGCCACCATATCTCCCCAAAACATATCTGTTCAGTAACAGACCAACTGTAAGAATACTGCGATTAAAATCAGTATAGCTCTATACACTGCTTTTGTTCGGGATTACTAGCTAATGTCCTTTCCCTTACCCCTTCTGGAATTAATACTGAATTCTGTACTCCAAAACGTGGTTCTTAAGTCATACAAATGACATTTAACAATCAGAATTTTTCCACACAGTGATCCTCAATAAAAACTTCAATCCTCTACTGCAGTCTTTCAACAAATTAAAGGAATACAAAACTGGCTAATAACTGTTCAGTGATTTTTGGACCTTTGTAGCACTAGAGTAACAGCAGTACACTCTGCAGCATAGTTGCAAGTACGTGGGAATAAGATACTCTCTCTCATCTCTTTTTTTCTCTGAAAAGTGTGAGGCCTCTATTTCACCCTACTAAAGATTTTACCACCAACTGTACTGCTAGCATTGAGACACTGCAACTTCTGTGCTTGTATGAGATGCAGGACAGGTTCCTTAAGGTGTCGCAATTTTTTGTCTAAACCTAGTGTTGAGATCAAAAAAGGGATTGCTACTAATTGCGTACGTATCAATAACCAGGACAGAAGACATGCTGCATATAGGAATTAAACTTTTTCTAAAGCTCTAGTACATGAACATATCAAATCCCGCAGATTTTTTCTAGTATGGTTTCAGAGGTCTTACTTGATGGACATAAGCGCACAAGTGAAGACAAAAGATATTCTGTTTACCTGAAGTACTGGTTTGGACCCCAAATGAAAAAGCTGGCTTTGCTTGCTCAGGTTCCTTCTCTGATGGTTTAACGAAACTGAAGTTGAACATAGGTTTTGCTGTGCTCTCTTCTTTTGTACGCTCGGACTTCCCAACTGAAAAGATAGGCTGTGTCTTTGACTCTTCAGTGTCAGCTTTCTTTCCAAACACTAACGGAGCAGCAGTAGTGACAGAATCCTGCTTCTCTTCTGTCCTTCCCAAAATAAACTGTGAGGCAGCTGCAGACTCTGCACCTGAACACTCTGAGTGAACACCGAATGTAAATGATGGCAAGGCAGCATTTTGTGGACGCAGTCGCAGTACCAAAACCTGCAGAAATAAGTGAATGTCAAGTCCGTAACCCACGGTGTATCTGCAGTACGTGAAGGTTTGAACTACATTCTAGTCCTGATCTTTCCAGTCAAAACTGTTTAACAAACAACCCACCAAACAGTAAAACAAACAAGAAAACCCCATGCTTCCTCTCTACATAAAACTTTTCACAATTGTGTTTTCTGCCCACCACCTGGCTTTAAAAAGTATACGAACTTCTTTGAAAGATCATGTTTTTAGTCTGAACTCCAAATGAACAACGTGTAGGGCATGTAAAGAACAAGCACGTCATTAATGAAAGCTTTTCTCTAAAAAGGATAAACTTATTCTTGGGGAAAAGTGTGGAAACAGATGTTATCTAGGCAATATTCCTACAGGAAAAACGAATAATTTTGCCACACCTCAAAGGAAAAAATAATTGTGCTTAACAGGTAAGAAAATAAAAAAAATCAGAGCAAACCAAAAAATAAATCACAGAATATGCATCCTCGTTTTAATCATTAAGGATTACCTTTGAGCTCTGCTTTGGTGCTTGGCTTTGCACTTTCACAGGCTACACACTTCGTGGCCTCTGCTTTGTTTTGAACCAAGCAGGTCTCCCAATCCCAGCTTCCTTCAGGCTTCTTGAATTTGTCTAAATCCAGAAATTCTCCAGAAGGAGCAGAAAATGCAGATGCACTGCTACTGGTCACAGGTGTTGGACCCTCTGTGAGACAAACAAGACAGTTAACCATCCTGTTTGAACATGAACTATAAAATGAGCATTAACTTTTAAATTTGATTTGTCAAATCCCACAGAAATGTTCAAAACTACTCCGCAACTCCCCCCCCCGCCCCTGAAGAAAATAAAAGCCACCAAAAACCCACAAAGAAACAAAGAAACAAACAAAAAAAC
>NW_028153970.1:0-26047 GCF_964211835.1 Anser anser
CTTCCGCTGAGAGCACTTTTGGATGGCAGAAAGTGGCACCGTACGTGTTTTTTCGGGTCTAACTCGGGTTCAGCTTCTTGTTGCGGTTAGGGTTATGTTTAGGGTTGTTAGGAAAGAGTGAAGACGCAGAGTCCTGTTGAGTGTGGGGTTGCGTAAAGGCTCCTCCAGGGAGTTCAGGTGTACCGAAAGGCTTCCGCTGAGAGCACTTTTTGATGGCAGAAAGTGGCACCGTACGTGTTTTTTCGGGTCTAACTCGGGTTGAGCTTCTTGTTGCGGTTAGGGTTATGTTTAGGGTTGTTAGGAAAGAGTGAAGACGCAGAGTCCTGTTGAGTGTGGGGTTGCGTAAAGGCTCCCCCAGGGAGTTCAGGTGTACCCAAAGGCTTCCGCTGAGAGCACTTTTTGATGGCAGAAAGTGGCACCGTACGTGTTTTTTCGGGTCTAACTCGGGTTCAGCTTCTTGTTGCGGTTAGGGTTATGTTTAGGGTTGTTAGGAAAGAGTGAAGACGCAGAGTCCTGTTGAGTGTGGGGTTGCGTAAAGGCTCCCCCAGGGAGTTCAGGTGTACCCAAAGGCTTCCGCTGAGAGCACTTTTGGACGGCAGAAAGTGGCACCGTACGTGTTTTTTCGGGTCTAACTCGGGTTCAGCTTCTTGTTGCGGTTAGGGTTATGTTTAGGGTTGTTAGGAAAAAGTGAAGACGCAGAGTCCTGTTGAGTGTGGGGTTGCGTAAAGGCTCCTCCAGGGAGTTCAGGTGTACCGAAAGGCTTCCGCTGAGAGCACTTTTTGATGGCAGAAAGTGGCACCGTACGTGTTTTTTCGGGTCTAACTCGGGTTAAAGAGTGAAGACGCAGAGTCCTGTTGAGTGTGGGGTTGCGTAAAGGCTCCCCCAGGGAATTCAGGTGTACCCAAAGGCTTCCGCTGAGAGCACTTTTGGATGGCAGAAAGTGGCACCGTACGTGTTTTTTCGGGTCTAACTCGGGTTCAGCTTCTTGTTGCGGTTAGGGTTATGTTTAGGGTTGTTAGGAAAGAGTGAAGACGCAGAGTCCTGTTGAGTGTGGGGTTGCGTAAAGGCTCCCCCAGGGAGTTCAGGTGTACCCAAAGGCTTCCGCTGAGAGCACTTTTTGATGGCAGAAAGTGGCACCGTACGTGTTTTTTCGGGTCTAACTCGGGTTGAGCTTCTTGTTCCGGTTAGGGTTATGTTTAGGGTTGTTAGGAAAGAGTGAAGGCGCAGAGTCCTGTTGAGTGTGGGGTTGCGTAAAGGCTCCCCCAGGGAGTTCAGGTGTACCCAAAGGCTTCCGCTGAGAGCACTTTTGGATGGCAGAAAGTGGCACCGTACGTGTTTTTTCGGGTCTAACTCGGGTTCAGCTTCTTGTTGCGGTTAGGGTTATGTTTAGGGTTGTTAGGAAAGAGTGAAGACGCAGAGTCCTGTTGAGTGTGGGGTTGCGTAAAGGCTCCCCCAGGGAGTTCAGGTGTACCCAAAGGCTTCCGCTGAGAGCACTTTTTGATGGCAGAAAGTGGCACCGTACGTGTTTTTTCGGGTCTAACTCGGGTTGAGCTTCTTGTTGCGGTTAGGGTTATGTTTAGGGTTGTTAGGAAAGAGTGAAGACGCAGAGTCCTGTTGAGTGTGGGGTTGCGTAAAGGCTCCCCCAGGGAGTTCAGGTGTACCCAAAGGCTTCCGCTGAGAGCACTTTTTGATGGCAGAAAGTGGCACCGTACGTGTTTTTTCGGGTCTAACTCGGGTTCAGCTTCTTGTTGCGGTTAGGGTTATGTTTAGGGTTGTTAGGAAAGAGTGAAGACGCAGAGTCCTGTTGAGTGTGGGGTTGCGTAAAGGCTCCCCCAGGGAGTTCAGGTGTACCCAAAGGCTTCCGCTGAGAGCACTTTTGGATGGCAGAAAGTGGCACCGTACGTGTTTTTTCGGGTCTAACTCGGGTTCAGCTTCTTGTTGCGGTTAGGGTTATGTTTAGGGTTGTTAGGAAAGAGTGAAGACGCAGAGTCCTGTTGAGTGTGGGGTTGCGTAAAGGCTCCCCCAGGGAGTTGAGGTGTACCGAAAGGCTTCCGCTGAGAGCACTTTTTGATGGCAGAAAGTGGCACCGTACGTGTTTTTTCGGGTCTAACTCGGGTTCAGCTTCTTGTTGCGGTTAGGGTTATGTTTAGGGTTGTTAGGAAAGAGTGAAGACGCAGAGTCCTGTTGAGTGTGGGGTTGCGTAAAGGCTCCTCCAGGGAGTTCAGGTGTACCGAAAGGCTTCCGCTGAGAGCACTTTTGGATGGCAGAAAGTGGCACCGTACGTGTTTTTTCGGGTCTAACTCGGGTTCAGCTTCTTGTTCCGGTTAGGGTTATGTTTAGGGTTGTTAGGAAAGAGTGAAGACGCAGAGTCCTGTTGAGTGTGGGGTTGCGTAAAGGCTCCCCCAGGGAGTTCAGGTGTACCCAAAGGCTTCCGCTGAGAGCACTTTTGGATGGCAGAAAGTGGCACCGTACGTGTTTTTTCGGGTCTAACTCGGGTTCAGCTTCTTGTTGCGGTTAGGGTTATGTTTGGGGTTGCTAGGAAAGAGTGAAGACGCAGAGTCCTGTTGAGTGTGGGGTTGCGTAAAGGCTCCCCCAGGGAGTTGAGGTGTACCGAAAGGCTTCCGCTGAGAGCACTTTTTGATGGCAGAAAGTGGCACCGTACGTGTTTTTTCGGGTCTAACTCGGGTTGAGCTTCTTGTTGCGGTTAGGGTTATGTTTAGGGTTGTTAGGAAAGAGTGAAGACGCAGAGTCCTGTTGAGTGTGGGGTTGCATAAAGGCTCCCCCAGGGAGTTCAGGTGTACCCAAAGGCTTCCGCTGAGAGCACTTTTGGATGGCAGAAAGTGGCACCGTACGTGTTTTTTCGGGTCTAACTCGGGTTCAGCTTCTTGTTGCGGTTAGGGTTATGTTTAGGGTTGTTAGGAAAGAGTGAAGACGCAGAGTCCTGTTGAGTGTGGGGTTGCGTAAAGGCTCCCCCAGGGAGTTCAGGTGTACCCAAAGGCTTCCGCTGAGAGCACTTTTTGATGGCAGAAAGTGGCACCGTACGTGTTTTTTCGGGTCTAACTCGGGTTCAGCTTCTTGTTGCGGTTAGGGTTATGTTTAGGGTTGTTAGGAAAGAGTGAAGACGCAGAGTCCTGTTGAGTGTGGGGTTGCGTAAAGGCTCCCCCAGGGAGTTCAGGTGTACCCAAAGGCTTCCGCTGAGAGCACTTTTTGATGGCAGAAAGTGGCACCGTACGTGTTTTTTCGGGTCTAACTCGGGTTCAGCTTCTTGTTGCGGTTAGGGTTATGTTTAGGGTTGTTAGGAAAGAGTGAAGACGCAGAGTCCTGTTGAGTGTGGGGTTGCGTAAAGGCTCCCCCAGGGAGTTCAGGTGTACCCAAAGGCTTCCGCTGAGAGCACTTTTGGATGGCAGAAAGTGGCACCGTACGTGTTTTTTCGGGTCTAACTCGGGTTCAGCTTCTTGTTGCGGTTAGGGTTATGTTTAGGGTTGTTAGGAAAGAGTGAAGACGCAGAGTCCTGTTGAGTGTGGGGTTGCGTAAAGGCTCCCCCAGGGAGTTCAGGTGTACCCAAAGGCTTCCGCTGAGAGCACTTTTTGATGGCAGAAAGTGGCACCGTACGTGTTTTTTCGGGTCTAACTCGGGTTCAGCTTCTTGTTGCGGTTAGGGTTATGTTTAGGGTTGTTAGGAAAGAGTGAAGACGCAGAGTCCTGTTGAGTGTGGGGTTGCGTAAAGGCTCCCCCAGGGAGTTCAGGTGTACCCAAAGGCTTCCGCTGAGAGCACTTTTTGATGGCAGAAAGTGGCACCGTACGTGTTTTTTCGGGTCTAACTCGGGTTGAGCTTCTTGTTGCGGTTAGGGTTATGTTTAGGGTTGTTAGGAAAGAGTGAAGACGCAGAGTCCTGTTGAGTGTGGGGTTGCGTAAAGGCTCCCCCAGGGAGTTCAGGTGTACCCAAAGGCTTCCGCTGAGAGCACTTTTTGATGGCAGAAAGTGGCACCGTACGTGTTTTTTCGGGTCTAACTCGGGTTCAGCTTCTTGTTGCGGTTAGGGTTATGTTTAGGGTTGTTAGGAAAGAGTGAAGACGCAGAGTCCTGTTGAGTGTGGGGTTGCGTAAAGGCTCCCCCAGGGAGTTCAGGTGTACCCAAAGGCTTCCGCTGAGAGCACTTTTTGATGGCAGAAAGTGGCACCGTACGTGTTTTTTCGGGTCTAACTCGGGTTCAGCTTCTTGTTGCAGTTAGGGTTATGTTTAGGGTTGTTAGGAAAGAGTGAAGACGCAGAGTCCTGTTGAGTGTGGGGTTGCATAAAGGCTCCTCCAGGGAGTTCAGGTGTACCGAAAGGCTTCCGCTGAGAGCACTTTTTGATGGCAGAAAGTGGCACCGTACGTGTTTTTTCGGGTCTAACTCGGGTTCAGCTTCTTGTTGCGGTTAGGGTTATGTTTAGGGTTGTTAGGAAAGAGTGAAGACGCAGAGTCCTGTTGAGTGTGGGGTTGCGTAAAGGCTCCCCCAGGGAGTTCAGGTGTACCCAAAGGCTTCCGCTGAGAGCACTTTTTGATGGCAGAAAGTGGCACCGTACGTGTTTTTTCGGGTCTAACTCGGGTTCAGCTTCTTGTTGCGGTTAGGGTTATGTTTAGGGTTGTTAGGAAAGAGTGAAGACGCAGAGTCCTGTTGAGTGTGGGGTTGCGTAAAGGCTCCCCCAGGGAGTTCAGGTGTACCCAAAGGCTTCCGCTGAGAGCACTTTTTGACGGCAGAAAGTGGCACCGTACGTGTTTTTTCGGGTCTAACTCGGGTTCAGCTTCTTGTTGCGGTTAGGGTTATGTTTAGGGTTGTTAGGAAAGAGTGAAGACGCAGAGTCCTGTTGAGTGTGGGGTTGCGTAAAGGCTCCCCCAGGGAGTTCAGGTGTACCCAAAGGCTTCCGCTGAGAGCACTTTTTGATGGCAGAAAGTGGCACCGTACGTGTTTTTTCGGGTCTAACTCGGGTTGAGCTTCTTGTTCCGGTTAGGGTTATGTTTAGGGTTGTTAGGAAAGAGTGAAGGCGCAGAGTCCTGTTGAGTGTGGGGTTGCGTAAAGGCTCCCCCAGGGAATTCAGGTGTACCCAAAGGCTTCCGCTGAGAGCACTTTTGGATGGCAGAAAGTGGCACCGTACGTGTTTTTTCGGGTCTAACTCGGGTTCAGCTTCTTGTTGCGGTTAGGGTTATGTTTAGGGTTGTTAGGAAAGAGTGAAGACGCAGAGTCCTGTTGAGTGTGGGGTTGCGTAAAGGCTCCCCCAGGGAGTTCAGGTGTACCCAAAGGCTTCCGCTGAGAGCACTTTTTGATGGCAGAAAGTGGCACCGTACGTGTTTTTTCGGGTCTAACTCGGGTTCAGCTTCTTGTTGCGGTTAGGGTTATGTTTAGGGTTGTTAGGAAAGAGTGAAGACGCAGAGTCCTGTTGAGTGTGGGGTTGCGTAAAGGCTCCCCCAGGGAGTTCAGGTGTACCCAAAGGCTTCCGCTGAGAGCACTTTTTGATGGCAGAAAGTGGCACCGTACGTGTTTTTTCGGGTCTAACTCGGGTTGAGCTTCTTGTTCCGGTTAGGGTTATGTTTAGGGTTGTTAGGAAAGAGTGAAGACGCAGAGTCCTGTTGAGTGTGGGGTTGCATAAAGGCTCCCCCAGGGAGTTCAGGTGTACCCAAAGGCTTCCGCTGAGAGCACTTTTTGATGGCAGAAAGTGGCACCGTACGTGTTTTTTCGGGTCTAACTCGGGTTCAGCTTCTTGTTGCGGTTAGGGTTATGTTTAGGGTTGTTAGGAAAGAGTGAAGACGCAGAGTCCTGTTGAGTGTGGGGTTGCGTAAAGGCTCCCCCAGGGAGTTCAGGTGTACCCAAAGGCTTCCGCTGAGAGCACTTTTTGATGGCAGAAAGTGGCACCGTACGTGTTTTTTCGGGTCTAACTCGGGTTCAGCTTCTTGTTGCGGTTAGGGTTATGTTTAGGGTTGTTAGGAAAGAGTGAAGACGCAGAGTCCTGTTGAGTGTGGGGTTGTGTAAAGGCTCCCCCAGGGAGTTCAGGTGTACCCAAAGGCTTCCGCTGAGAGCACTTTTGGATGGCAGAAAGTGGCACCGTACGTGTTTTTTCGGGTCTAACTCGGGTTCAGCTTCTTGTTGCGGTTAGGGTTATGTTTAGGGTTGTTAGGAAAGAGTGAAGACGCAGAGTCCTGTTGAGTGTGGGGTTGCGTAAAGGCTCCCCCAGGGAGTTCAGGTGTACCCAAAGGCTTCCGCTGAGAGCACTTTTTGATGGCAGAAAGTGGCACCGTACGTGTTTTTTCGGGTCTAACTCGGGTTCAGCTTCTTGTTGCGGTTAGGGTTATGTTTAGGGTTGTTAGGAAAGAGTGAAGACGCAGAGTCCTGTTGAGTGTGGGGTTGCGTAAAGGCTCCCCCAGGGAGTTCAGGTGTACCCAAAGGCTTCCGCTGAGAGCACTTTTTGATGGCAGAAAGTGGCACCGTACGTGTTTGTTCGGGTCTAACTCGGGTTCAGCTTCTTGTTGCGGTTAGGGTTATGTTTAGGGTTGTTAGGAAAGAGTGAAGACGCAGAGTCCTGTTGAGTGTGGGGTTGCGTAAAGGCTCCCCCAGGGAGTTCAGGTGTACCCAAAGGCTTCCGCTGAGAGCACTTTTGGACGGCAGAAAGTGGCACCGTACGTGTTTTTTCGGGTCTAACTCGGGTTCAGCTTCTTGTTGCGGTTAGGGTTATGTTTAGGGTTGTTAGGAAAGAGTGAAGACGCAGAGTCCTGTTGAGTGTGGGGTTGCGTAAAGGCTCCCCCAGGGAGTTCAGGTGTACCCAAAGGCTTCCGCTGAGAGCACTTTTGGATGGCAGAAAGTGGCACCGTACGTGTTTTTTCGGGTCTAACTCGGGTTCAGCTTCTTGTTGCGGTTAGGGTTATGTTTAGGGTTGTTAGGAAAGAGTGAAGACACAGAGTCCTGTTGAGTGTGGGGTTGCGTAAAGGCTCCCCCAGGGAGTTCAGGTGTACCCAAAGGCTTCCGCTGAGAGCACTTTTTGACGGCAGAAAGTGGCACCGTACGTGTTTTTTCGGGTCTAACTCGGGTTGAGCTTCTTGTTGCGGTTAGGGTTATGTTTAGGGTTGTTAGGAAAGAGTGAAGACGCAGAGTCCTGTTGAGTGTGGGGTTGCGTAAAGGCTCCTCCAGGGAGTTCAGGTGTACCGAAAGGCTTCCGCTGAGAGCACTTTTTGATGGCAGAAAGTGGCACCGTACGTGTTTTTTCGGGTCTAACTCGGGTTGAGCTTCTTGTTGCGGTTAGGGTTATGTTTAGGGTTGTTAGGAAAGAGTGAAGGCGCAGAGTCCTGTTGAGTGTGGGGTTGCGTAAAGGCTCCCCCAGGGAATTCAGGTGTACCCAAAGGCTTCCGCTGAGAGCACTTTTGGATGGCAGAAAGTGGCACCGTACGTGTTTTTTCGGGTCTAACTCGGGTTGAGCTTCTTGTTCCGGTTAGGGTTATGTTTAGGGTTGTTAGGAAAGAGTGAAGACGCAGAGTCCTGTTGAGTGTGGGGTTGCATAAAGGCTCCCCCAGGGAGTTCAGGTGTACCCAAAGGCTTCCGCTGAGAGCACTTTTGGATGGCAGAAAGTGGCACCGTACGTGTTTTTTCGGGTCTAACTCGGGTTCAGCTTTTTGTTGCGGTTAGGGTTATGTTTAGGGTTGTTAGGAAAGAGTGAAGACGCAGAGTCCTGTTGAGTGTGGGGTTGCGTAAAGGCTCCCCCAGGGAGTTGAGGTGTACCCAAAGGCTTCCGCTGAGAGCACTTTTTGATGGCAGAAAGTGGCACCGTACGTGTTTTTTCGGGTCTAACTCGGGTTCAGCTTCTTGTTGCGGTTAGGGTTATGTTTAGGGTTGTTAGGAAAGAGTGAAGACGCAGAGTCCTGTTGAGTGTGGGGTTGCGTAAAGGCTCCCCCAGGGAGTTCAGGTGTACCCAAAGGCTTCCGCTGAGAGCACTTTTTGATGGCAGAAAGTGGCACCGTACGTGTTTTTTCGGGTCTAACTCGGGTTCAGCTTCTTGTTGCGGTTAGGGTTATGTTTAGGGTTGTTAGGAAAGAGTGAAGACGCAGAGTCCTGTTGAGTGTGGGGTTGCGTAAAGGCTCCCCCAGGGAGTTCAGGTGTACCCAAAGGCTTCCGCTGAGAGCACTTTTGGATGGCAGAAAGTGGCACCGTACGTGTTTTTTCGGGTCTAACTCGGGTTGAGCTTCTTGTTCCGGTTAGGGTTATGTTTAGGGTTGTTAGGAAAGAGTGAAGACGCAGAGTCCTGTTGAGTGTGGGGTTGCATAAAGGCTCCCCCAGGGAGTTCAGGTGTACCCAAAGGCTTCCGCTGAGAGCACTTTTGGATGGCAGAAAGTGGCACCGTACGTGTTTTTTCGGGTCTAACTCGGGTTCAGCTTCTTGTTGCGGTTAGGGTTATGTTTAGGGTTGTTAGGAAAGAGTGAAGACGCAGAGTCCTGTTGAGTGTGGGGTTGCATAAAGGCTCCCCCAGGGAGTTCAGGTGTACCCAAAGGCTTCCGCTGAGAGCACTTTTTGATGGCAGAAAGTGGCACCGTACATGTTTTTTCGGGTCTAACTCGGGTTCAGCTTCTTGTTGCGGTTAGGGTTATGTTTAGGGTTGTTAGGAAAGAGTGAAGACGCAGAGTCCTGTTGAGTGTGGGGTTGCGTAAAGGCTCCCCCAGGGAGTTCAGGTGTACCCAAAGGCTTCCGCTGAGAGCACTTTTTGATGGCAGAAAGTGGCACCGTACGTGTTTTTTCGGGTCTAACTCGGGTTCAGCTTCTTGTTGCGGTTAGGGTTATGTTTAGGGTTGTTAGGAAAGAGTGAAGACGCAGAGTCCTGTTGAGTGTGGGGTTGCGTAAAGGCTCCCCCAGGGAGTTCAGGTGTACCCAAAGGCTTCCGCTGAGAGCACTTTTTGATGGCAGAAAGTGGCACCGTACGTGTTTTTTCGGGTCTAACTCGGGTTCAGCTTCTTGTTGCGGTTAGGGTTATGTTTAGGGTTGTTAGGAAAGAGTGAAGACGCAGAGTCCTGTTGAGTGTGGGGTTGCGTAAAGGCTCCCCCAGGGAGTTCAGGTGTACCCAAAGGCTTCCGCTGAGAGCACTTTTTGATGGCAGAAAGTGGCACCGTACGTGTTTTTTCGGGTCTAACTCGGGTTCAGCTTCTTGTTGCAGTTAGGGTTATGTTTAGGGTTGTTAGGAAAGAGTGAAGACGCAGAGTCCTGTTGAGTGTGGGGTTGCGTAAAGGCTCCCCCAGGGAGTTCAGGTGTACCGAAAGGCTTCCGCTGAGAGCACTTTTTGATGGCAGAAAGTGGCACCGTACGTGTTTTTTCGGGTCTAACTCGGGTTCAGCTTCTTGTTGCGGTTAGGGTTATGTTTAGGGTTGTTAGGAAAGAGTGAAGACGCAGAGTCCTGTTGAGTGTGGGGTTGCGTAAAGGCTCCCCCAGGGAGTTCAGGTGTACCCAAAGGCTTCCGCTGAGAGCACTTTTTGATGGCAGAAAGTGGCACCGTACGTGTTTTTTCGGGTCTAACTCGGGTTCAGCTTCTTGTTGCGGTTAGGGTTATGTTTAGGGTTGTTAGGAAAGAGTGAAGACGCAGAGTCCTGTTGAGTGTGGGGTTGCGTAAAGGCTCCCCCAGGGAGTTCAGGTGTACCCAAAGGCTTCCGCTGAGAGCACTTTTTGACGGCAGAAAGTGGCACCGTACGTGTTTTTTCGGGTCTAACTCGGGTTCAGCTTCTTGTTGCGGTTAGGGTTATGTTTAGGGTTGTTAGGAAAGAGTGAAGACGCAGAGTCCTGTTGAGTGTGGGGTTGCGTAAAGGCTCCCCCAGGGAGTTCAGGTGTACCCAAAGGCTTCCGCTGAGAGCACTTTTTGATGGCAGAAAGTGGCACCGTACGTGTTTTTTCGGGTCTAACTCGGGTTGAGCTTCTTGTTCCGGTTAGGGTTATGTTTAGGGTTGTTAGGAAAGAGTGAAGGCGCAGAGTCCTGTTGAGTGTGGGGTTGCGTAAAGGCTCCCCCAGGGAATTCAGGTGTACCCAAAGGCTTCCGCTGAGAGCACTTTTGGATGGCAGAAAGTGGCACCGTACGTGTTTTTTCGGGTCTAACTCGGGTTCAGCTTCTTGTTGCGGTTAGGGTTATGTTTAGGGTTGTTAGGAAAGAGTGAAGACGCAGAGTCCTGTTGAGTGTGGGGTTACGTAAAGGCTCCCCCAGGGAGTTCAGGTGTACCCAAAGGCTTCCGCTGAGAGCACTTTTTGATGGCAGAAAGTGGCACCGTACGTGTTTTTTCGGGTCTAACTCGGGTTCAGCTTCTTGTTGCGGTTAGGGTTATGTTTAGGGTTGTTAGGAAAGAGTGAAGACGCAGAGTCCTGTTGAGTGTGGGGTTGCGTAAAGGCTCCCCCAGGGAGTTCAGGTGTACCCAAAGGCTTCCGCTGAGAGCACTTTTTGATGGCAGAAAGTGGCACCGTACGTGTTTTTTCGGGTCTAACTCGGGTTGAGCTTCTTGTTCCGGTTAGGGTTATGTTTAGGGTTGTTAGGAAAGAGTGAAGACGCAGAGTCCTGTTGAGTGTGGGGTTGCATAAAGGCTCCCCCAGGGAGTTCAGGTGTACCCAAAGGCTTCCGCTGAGAGCACTTTTTGATGGCAGAAAGTGGCACCGTACGTGTTTTTTCGGGTCTAACTCGGGTTCAGCTTCTTGTTGCGGTTAGGGTTATGTTTAGGGTTGTTAGGAAAGAGTGAAGACGCAGAGTCCTGTTGAGTGTGGGGTTGCGTAAAGGCTCCCCCAGGGAGTTCAGGTGTACCCAAAGGCTTCCGCTGAGAGCACTTTTTGATGGCAGAAAGTGGCACCGTACGTGTTTTTTCGGGTCTAACTCGGGTTCAGCTTCTTGTTGCGGTTAGGGTTATGTTTAGGGTTGTTAGGAAAGAGTGAAGACGCAGAGTCCTGTTGAGTGTGGGGTTGCGTAAAGGCTCCCCCAGGGAGTTCAGGTGTACCCAAAGGCTTCCGCTGAGAGCACTTTTTGATGGCAGAAAGTGGCACCGTACGTGTTTTTTCGGGTCTAACTCGGGTTCAGCTTCTTGTTGCGGTTAGGGTTATGTTTAGGGTTGTTAGGAAAGAGTGAAGACGCAGAGTCCTGTTGAGTGTGGGGTTGCGTAAAGGCTCCCCCAGGGAGTTCAGGTGTACCCAAAGGCTTCCGCTGAGAGCACTTTTGGATGGCAGAAAGTGGCACCGTACGTGTTTTTTCGGGTCTAACTCGGGTTCAGCTTCTTGTTGCGGTTAGCGTTATGTTTAGGGTTGTTAGGAAAGAGTGAAGACGCAGAGTCCTGTTGAGTGTGGGGTTGCGTAAAGGCTCCCCCAGGGAGTTCAGGTGTACCCAAAGGCTTCCGCTGAGAGCACTTTTGGATGGCAGAAAGTGGCACCGTACGTGTTTGTTCGGGTCTAACTCGGGTTCAGCTTCTTGTTGCGGTTAGGGTTATGTTTAGGGTTGTTAGGAAAGAGTGAAGACGCAGAGTCCTGTTGAGTGTGGGGTTGCGTAAAGGCTCCCCCAGGGAGTTCAGGTGTACCCAAAGGCTTCCGCTGAGAGCACTTTTGGACGGCAGAAAGTGGCACCGTACGTGTTTTTTCGGGTCTAACTCGGGTTCAGCTTCTTGTTGCGGTTAGGGTTATGTTTAGGGTTGTTAGGAAAGAGTGAAGACGCAGAGTCCTGTTGAGTGTGGGGTTGCGTAAAGGCTCCCCCAGGGAGTTCAGGTGTACCCAAAGGCTTCCGCTGAGAGCACTTTTGGATGGCAGAAAGTGGCACCGTACGTGTTTTTTCGGGTCTAACTCGGGTTCAGCTTCTTGTTGCGGTTAGGGTTATGTTTAGGGTTGTTAGGAAAGAGTGAAGACGCAGAGTCCTGTTGAGTGTGGGGTTGCGTAAAGGCTCCCCCAGGGAGTTCAGGTGTACCCAAAGGCTTCCGCTGAGAGCACTTTTTGATGGCAGAAAGTGGCACCGTACGTGTTTTTTCGGGTCTAACTCGGGTTCAGCTTCTTGTTGCGGTTAGGGTTATGTTTAGGGTTGTTAGGAAAGAGTGAAGACGCAGAGTCCTGTTGAGTGTGGGGTTGCGTAAAGGCTCCCCCAGGGAGTTCAGGTGTACCCAAAGGCTTCCGCTGAGAGCACTTTTTGATGGCAGAAAGTGGCACCGTACGTGTTTTTTCGGGTCTAACTCGGGTTCAGCTTCTTGTTGCGGTTAGGGTTATGTTTAGGGTTGTTAGGAAAGAGTGAAGACGCAGAGTCCTGTTGAGTGTGGGGTTGCGTAAAGGCTCCCCCAGGGAGTTCAGGTGTACCCAAAGGCTTCCGCTGAGAGCACTTTTGGATGGCAGAAAGTGGCACCGTACGTGTTTTTTCGGGTCTAACTCGGGTTCAGCTTCTTGTTGCGGTTAGGGTTATGTTTAGGGTTGTTAGGAAAGAGTGAAGACGCAGAGTCCTGTTGAGTGTGGGGTTGCGTAAAGGCTCCCCCAGGGAGTTCAGGTGTACCCAAAGGCTTCCGCTGAGAGCACTTTTGGATGGCAGAAAGTGGCACCGTACGTGTTTTTTCGGGTCTAACTCGGGTTGAGCTTCTTGTTCCGGTTAGGGTTATGTTTAGGGTTGTTAGGAAAGAGTGAAGACGCAGAGTCCTGTTGAGTGTGGGGTTGCATAAAGGCTCCCCCAGGGAGTTCAGGTGTACCCAAAGGCTTCCGCTGAGAGCACTTTTGGATGGCAGAAAGTGGCACCGTACGTGTTTTTTCGGGTCTAACTCGGGTTCAGCTTCTTGTTGCGGTTAGGGTTATGTTTAGGGTTGTTAGGAAAGAGTGAAGACGCAGAGTCCTGTTGAGTGTGGGGTTGCGTAAAGGCTCCCCCAGGGAGTTCAGGTGTACCCAAAGGCTTCCGCTGAGAGCACTTTTTGATGGCAGAAAGTGGCACCGTACATGTTTTTTCGGGTCTAACTCGGGTTCAGCTTCTTGTTGCGGTTAGGGTTATGTTTAGGGTTGTTAGGAAAGAGTGAAGACGCAGAGTCCTGTTGAGTGTGGGGTTGCGTAAAGGCTCCCCCAGGGAGTTCAGGTGTACCCAAAGGCTTCCGCTGAGAGCACTTTTTGATGGCAGAAAGTGGCACCGTACGTGTTTTTTCGGGTCTAACTCGGGTTCAGCTTCTTGTTGCGGTTAGGGTTATGTTTAGGGTTGTTAGGAAAGAGTGAAGACGCAGAGTCCTGTTGAGTGTGGGGTTGCGTAAAGGCTCCCCCAGGGAGTTCAGGTGTACCCAAAGGCTTCCGCTGAGAGCACTTTTTGATGGCAGAAAGTGGCACCGTACGTGTTTTTTCGGGTCTAACTCGGGTTCAGCTTCTTGTTGCGGTTAGGGTTATGTTTAGGGTTGTTAGGAAAGAGTGAAGACGCAGAGTCCTGTTGAGTGTGGGGTTGCGTAAAGGCTCCCCCAGGGAGTTCAGGTGTACCCAAAGGCTTCCGCTGAGAGCACTTTTTGATGGCAGAAAGTGGCACCGTACGTGTTTTTTCGGGTCTAACTCGGGTTCAGCTTCTTGTTGCAGTTAGGGTTATGTTTAGGGTTGTTAGGAAAGAGTGAAGACGCAGAGTCCTGTTGAGTGTGGGGTTGCGTAAAGGCTCCTCCAGGGAGTTCAGGTGTACCCAAAGGCTTCCGCTGAGAGCACTTTTTGATGGCAGAAAGTGGCACCGTACGTGTTTTTTCGGGTCTAACTCGGGTTCAGCTTCTTGTTGCGGTTAGGGTTATGTTTAGGGTTGTTAGGAAAGAGTGAAGACGCAGAGTCCTGTTGAGTGTGGGGTTGCGTAAAGGCTCCCCCAGGGAGTTCAGGTGTACCCAAAGGCTTCCGCTGAGAGCACTTTTTGATGGCAGAAAGTGGCACCGTACGTGTTTTTTCGGGTCTAACTCGGGTTCAGCTTCTTGTTGCGGTTAGGGTTATGTTTAGGGTTGTTAGGAAAGAGTGAAGACGCAGAGTCCTGTTGAGTGTGGGGTTGCGTAAAGGCTCCCCCAGGGAGTTCAGGTGTACCCAAAGGCTTCCGCTGAGAGCACTTTTTGACGGCAGAAAGTGGCACCGTACGTGTTTTTTCGGGTCTAACTCGGGTTCAGCTTCTTGTTGCGGTTAGGGTTATGTTTAGGGTTGTTAGGAAAGAGTGAAGACGCAGAGTCCTGTTGAGTGTGGGGTTGCGTAAAGGCTCCCCCAGGGAGTTCAGGTGTACCCAAAGGCTTCCGCTGAGAGCACTTTTTGATGGCAGAAAGTGGCACCGTACGTGTTTTTTCGGGTCTAACTCGGGTTGAGCTTCTTGTTCCGGTTAGGGTTATGTTTAGGGTTGTTAGGAAAGAGTGAAGGCGCAGAGTCCTGTTGAGTGTGGGGTTGCGTAAAGGCTCCCCCAGGGAATTCAGGTGTACCCAAAGGCTTCCGCTGAGAGCACTTTTGGATGGCAGAAAGTGGCACCGTACGTGTTTTTTCGGGTCTAACTCGGGTTCAGCTTCTTGTTGCGGTTAGGGTTATGTTTAGGGTTGTTAGGAAAGAGTGAAGACGCAGAGTCCTGTTGAGTGTGGGGTTACGTAAAGGCTCCCCCAGGGAGTTCAGGTGTACCCGAAGGCTTCCGCTGAGAGCACTTTTTGATGGCAGAAAGTGGCACCGTACGTGTTTTTTCGGGTCTAACTCGGGTTCAGCTTCTTGTTGCGGTTAGGGTTATGTTTAGGGTTGTTAGGAAAGAGTGAAGACGCAGAGTCCTGTTGAGTGTGGGGTTGCGTAAAGGCTCCCCCAGGGAGTTCAGGTGTACCCAAAGGCTTCCGCTGAGAGCACTTTTTGATGGCAGAAAGTGGCACCGTACGTGTTTTTTCGGGTCTAACTCGGGTTGAGCTTCTTGTTCCGGTTAGGGTTATGTTTAGGGTTGTTAGGAAAGAGTGAAGACGCAGAGTCCTGTTGAGTGTGGGGTTGCATAAAGGCTCCCCCAGGGAGTTCAGGTGTACCCAAAGGCTTCCGCTGAGAGCACTTTTTGATGGCAGAAAGTGGCACCGTACGTGTTTTTTCGGGTCTAACTCGGGTTCAGCTTCTTGTTGCGGTTAGGGTTATGTTTAGGGTTGTTAGGAAAGAGTGAAGACGCAGAGTCCTGTTGAGTGTGGGGTTGCGTAAAGGCTCCCCCAGGGAGTTCAGGTGTACCCAAAGGCTTCCGCTGAGAGCACTTTTTGATGGCAGAAAGTGGCACCGTACGTGTTTTTTCGGGTCTAACTCGGGTTCAGCTTCTTGTTGCGGTTAGGGTTATGTTTAGGGTTGTTAGGAAAGAGTGAAGACGCAGAGTCCTGTTGAGTGTGGGGTTGCGTAAAGGCTCCCCCAGGGAGTTCAGGTGTACCCAAAGGCTTCCGCTGAGAGCACTTTTTGATGGCAGAAAGTGGCACCGTACGTGTTTTTTCGGGTCTAACTCGGGTTGAGCTTCTTGTTGCGGTTAGGGTTATGTTTAGGGTTGTTAGGAAAGAGTGAAGACGCAGAGTCCTGTTGAGTGTGGGGTTGCGTAAAGGCTCCCCCAGGGAGTTCAGGTGTACCCAAAGGCTTCCGCTGAGAGCACTTTTTGATGGCAGAAAGTGGCACCGTACGTGTTTTTTCGGGTCTAACTCGGGTTCAGCTTCTTGTTGCGGTTAGCGTTATGTTTAGGGTTGTTAGGAAAGAGTGAAGACGCAGAGTCCTGTTGAGTGTGGGGTTGCGTAAAGGCTCCCCCAGGGAGTTCAGGTGTACCCAAAGGCTTCCGCTGAGAGCACTTTTGGATGGCAGAAAGTGGCACCGTACGTGTTTGTTCGGGTCTAACTCGGGTTGAGCTTCTTGTTGCGGTTAGGGTTATGTTTAGGGTTGTTAGGAAAGAGTGAAGACGCAGAGTCCTGTTGAGTGTGGGGTTGCGTAAAGGCTCCCCCAGGGAGTTCAGGTGTACCCAAAGGCTTCCGCTGAGAGCACTTTTGGACGGCAGAAAGTGGCACCGTACGTGTTTTTTCGGGTCTAACTCGGGTTCAGCTTCTTGTTGCGGTTAGGGTTATGTTTAGGGTTGTTAGGAAAGAGTGAAGACGCAGAGTCCTGTTGAGTGTGGGGTTGCATAAAGGCTCCCCCAGGGAGTTCAGGTGTACCCAAAGGCTTCCGCTGAGAGCACTTTTGGATGGCAGAAAGTGGCACCGTACGTGTTTTTTCGGGTCTAACTCGGGTTCAGCTTCTTGTTGCGGTTAGGGTTATGTTTAGGGTTGTTAGGAAAGAGTGAAGACGCAGAGTCCTGTTGAGTGTGGGGTTGCGTAAAGGCTCCCCCAGGGAGTTCAGGTGTACCCAAAGGCTTCCGCTGAGAGCACTTTTTGATGGCAGAAAGTGGCACCGTACGTGTTTTTTCGGGTCTAACTCGGGTTCAGCTTCTTGTTGCGGTTAGGGTTATGTTTAGGGTTGTTAGGAAAGAGTGAAGACGCAGAGTCCTGTTGAGTGTGGGGTTGCGTAAAGGCTCCCCCAGGGAGTTCAGGTGTACCCAAAGGCTTCCGCTGAGAGCACTTTTTGATGGCAGAAAGTGGCACCGTACGTGTTTTTTCGGGTCTAACTCGGGTTCAGCTTCTTGTTGCGGTTAGGGTTATGTTTAGGGTTGTTAGGAAAGAGTGAAGACACAGAGTCCTGTTGAGTGTGGGGTTGCGTAAAGGCTCCCCCAGGGAGTTCAGGTGTACCCAAAGGCTTCCGCTGAGAGCACTTTTTGACGGCAGAAAGTGGCACCGTACGTGTTTTTTCGGGTCTAACTCGGGTTGAGCTTCTTGTTGCGGTTAGGGTTATGTTTAGGGTTGTTAGGAAAGAGTGAAGACGCAGAGTCCTGTTGAGTGTGGGGTTGCGTAAAGGCTCCTCCAGGGAGTTCAGGTGTACCAAAAGGCTTCCGCTGAGAGCACTTTTTGATGGCAGAAAGTGGCACCGTACGTGTTTTTTCGGGTCTAACTCGGGTTGAGCTTCTTGTTCCGGTTAGGGTTATGTTTAGGGTTGTTAGGAAAGAGTGAAGGCTCAGAGTCCTGTTGAGTGTGGGGTTGCGTAAAGGCTCCCCCAGGGAATTCAGGTGTACCCAAAGGCTTCCGCTGAGAGCACTTTTGGATGGCAGAAAGTGGCACCGTACGTGTTTTTTCGGGTCTAACTCGGGTTCAGCTTCTTGTTCCGGTTAGGGTTATGTTTAGGGTTGTTAGGAAAGAGTGAAGACACAGAGTCCTGTTGAGTGTGGGGTTGCGTAAAGGCTCCCCCAGGGAGTTCAGGTGTACCCAAAGGCTTCCGCTGAGAGCACTTTTGGATGGCAGAAAGTGGCACCGTACGTGTTTTTTCGGGTCTAACTCGGGTTCAGCTTCTTGTTGCGGTTAGGGTTATGTTTAGGGTTGTTAGGAAAGAGTGAAGACGCAGAGTCCTGTTGAGTGTGGGGTTGCGTAAAGGCTCCCCCAGGGAGGTCAGGTGTACCCAAAGGCTTCCGCTGAGAGCACTTTTGGATGGCAGAAAGTGGCACCGTACGTGTTTTTTCGGGTCTAACTCGGGTTCAGCTTCTTGTTGCGGTTAGGGTTATGTTTAGGGTTGTTAGGAAAGAGTGAAGACGCAGAGTCCTGTTGAGTGTGGGGTTGCGTAAAGGCTCCCCCAGGGAGTTCAGGTGTACCCAAAGGCTTCCGCTGAGAGCACTTTTGGATGGCAGAAAGTGGCACCGTACGTGTTTTTTCGGGTCTAACTCGGGTTCAGCTTCTTGTTGCGGTTAGGGTTATGTTTAGGGTTGTTAGGAAAGAGTGAAGACGCAGAGTCCTGTTGAGTGTGGGGTTGCGTAAAGGCTCCCCCAGGGAGTTCAGGTGTACCCAAAGGCTTCCGCTGAGAGCACTTTTTGATGGCAGAAAGTGGCACCGTACGTGTTTTTTCGGGTCTAACTCGGGTTCAGCTTCTTGTTGCGGTTAGGGTTATGTTTAGGGTTGTTAGGAAAGAGTGAAGACGCAGAGTCCTGTTGAGTGTGGGGTTGCGTAAAGGCTCCCCCAGGGAGTTCAGGTGTACCCAAAGGCTTCCGCTGAGAGCACTTTTTGATGGCAGAAAGTGGCACCGTACGTGTTTTTTCGGGTCTAACTCGGGTTCAGCTTCTTGTTGCGGTTAGGGTTATGTTTAGGGTTGTTAGGAAAGAGTGAAGACGCAGAGTCCTGTTGAGTGTGGGGTTGCGTAAAGGCTCCCCCAGGGAGTTCAGGTGTACCCAAAGGCTTCCGCTGAGAGCACTTTTTGATGGCAGAAAGTGGCACCGTACGTGTTTTTTCGGGTCTAACTCGGGTTCAGCTTCTTGTTGCGGTTAGGGTTATGTTTAGGGTTGTTAGGAAAGAGTGAAGACGCAGAGTCCTGTTGAGTGTGGGGTTGCGTAAAGGCTCCCCCAGGGAGTTCAGGTGTACCCAAAGGCTTCCGCTGAGAGCACTTTTTGATGGCAGAAAGTGGCACCGTACGTGTTTTTTCGGGTCTAACTCGGGTTCAGCTTCTTGTTGCGGTTAGGGTTATGTTTAGGGTTGTTAGGAAAGAGTGAAGACGCAGAGTCCTGTTGAGTGTGGGGTTGCGTAAAGGCTCCCCCAGGGAGTTCAGGTGTACCCAAAGGCTTCCGCTGAGAGCACTTTTTGATGGCAGAAAGTGGCACCGTACGTGTTTTTTCGGGTCTAACTCGGGTTCAGCTTCTTGTTGCGGTTAGGGTTATGTTTAGGGTTGTTAGGAAAGAGTGAAGACGCAGAGTCCTGTTGAGTGTGGGGTTGCGTAAAGGCTCCCCCAGGGAGTTCAGGTGTACCCAAAGGCTTCCGCTGAGAGCACTTTTTGATGGCAGAAAGTGGCACCGTACGTGTTTTTTCGGGTCTAACTCGGGTTGAGCTTCTTGTTGCGGTTAGGGTTATGTTTAGGGTTGTTAGGAAAGAGTGAAGACGCAGAGTCCTGTTGAGTGTGGGGTTGCGTAAAGGCTCCCCCAGGGAGTTCAGGTGTACCCAAAGGCTTCCGCTGAGAGCACTTTTTGATGGCAGAAAGTGGCACCGTACGTGTTTTTTCGGGTCTAACTCGGGTTCAGCTTCTTGTTGCGGTTAGCGTTATGTTTAGGGTTGTTAGGAAAGAGTGAAGACGCAGAGTCCTGTTGAGTGTGGGGTTGCGTAAAGGCTCCCCCAGGGAGTTCAGGTGTACCCAAAGGCTTCCGCTGAGAGCACTTTTGGATGGCAGAAAGTGGCACCGTACGTGTTTGTTCGGGTCTAACTCGGGTTCAGCTTCTTGTTGCGGTTAGGGTTATGTTTAGGGTTGTTAGGAAAGAGTGAAGACGCAGAGTCCTGTTGAGTGTGGGGTTGCGTAAAGGCTCCCCCAGGGAGTTCAGGTGTACCCAAAGGCTTCCGCTGAGAGCACTTTTGGACGGCAGAAAGTGGCACCGTACGTGTTTTTTCGGGTCTAACTCGGGTTCAGCTTCTTGTTGCGGTTAGGGTTATGTTTAGGGTTGTTAGGAAAGAGTGAAGACGCAGAGTCCTGTTGAGTGTGGGGTTGCGTAAAGGCTCCCCCAGGGAGTTCAGGTGTACCCAAAGGCTTCCGCTGAGAGCACTTTTGGATGGCAGAAAGTGGCACCGTACGTGTTTTTTCGGGTCTAACTCGGGTTCAGCTTCTTGTTGCGGTTAGGGTTATGTTTAGGGTTGTTAGGAAAGAGTGAAGACGCAGAGTCCTGTTGAGTGTGGGGTTGCGTAAAGGCTCCCCCAGGGAGTTCAGGTGTACCCAAAGGCTTCCGCTGAGAGCACTTTTTGATGGCAGAAAGTGGCACCGTACGTGTTTTTTCGGGTCTAACTCGGGTTCAGCTTCTTGTTGCGGTTAGGGTTATGTTTAGGGTTGTTAGGAAAGAGTGAAGACGCAGAGTCCTGTTGAGTGTGGGGTTGCGTAAAGGCTCCCCCAGGGAGTTCAGGTGTACCCAAAGGCTTCCGCTGAGAGCACTTTTTGACGGCAGAAAGTGGCACCGTACGTGTTTTTTCGGGTCTAACTCGGGTTGAGCTTCTTGTTGCGGTTAGGGTTATGTTTAGGGTTGTTAGGAAAGAGTGAAGGCGCAGAGTCCTGTTGAGTGTGGGGTTGCGTAAAGGCTCCCCCAGGGAATTCAGGTGTACCCAAAGGCTTCCGCTGAGAGCACTTTTGGATGGCAGAAAGTGGCACCGTACGTGTTTTTTCGGGTCTAACTCGGGTTCAGCTTCTTGTTCCGGTTAGGGTTATGTTTAGGGTTGTTAGGAAAGAGTGAAGACACAGAGTCCTGTTGAGTGTGGGGTTGCGTAAAGGCTCCCCCAGGGAGTTCAGGTGTACCCAAAGGCTTCCGCTGAGAGCACTTTTGGATGGCAGAAAGTGGCACCGTACGTGTTTTTTCGGGTCTAACTCGGGTTCAGCTTCTTGTTGCGGTTAGGGTTATGTTTAGGGTTGTTAGGAAAGAGTGAAGACGCAGAGTCCTGTTGAGTGTGGGGTTGCGTAAAGGCTCCCCCAGGGAGGTCAGGTGTACCCAAAGGCTTCCGCTGAGAGCACTTTTGGATGGCAGAAAGTGGCACCGTACGTGTTTTTTCGGGTCTAACTCGGGTTCAGCTTCTTGTTGCGGTTAGGGTTATGTTTAGGGTTGTTAGGAAAGAGTGAAGACGCAGAGTCCTGTTGAGTGTGGGGTTGCGTAAAGGCTCCCCCAGGGAGTTCAGGTGTACCCAAAGGCTTCCGCTGAGAGCACTTTTTGATGGCAGAAAGTGGCACCGTACGTGTTTTTTCGGGTCTAACTCGGGTTCAGCTTCTTGTTGCGGTTAGGGTTATGTTTAGGGTTGTTAGGAAAGAGTGAAGACGCAGAGTCCTGTTGAGTGTGGGGTTGCGTAAAGGCTCCCCCAGGGAGTTCAGGTGTACCCAAAGGCTTCCGCTGAGAGCACTTTTTGATGGCAGAAAGTGGCACCGTACGTGTTTTTTCGGGTCTAACTCGGGTTGAGCTTCTTGTTGCGGTTAGGGTTATGTTTAGGGTTGTTAGGAAAGAGTGAAGACGCAGAGTCCTGTTGAGTGTGGGGTTGCGTAAAGGCTCCCCCAGGGAGTTCAGGTGTACCCAAAGGCTTCCGCTGAGAGCACTTTTTGATGGCAGAAAGTGGCACCGTACGTGTTTTTTCGGGTCTAACTCGGGTTCAGCTTCTTGTTGCGGTTAGGGTTATGTTTAGGGTTGTTAGGAAAGAGTGAAGACGCAGAGTCCTGTTGAGTGTGGGGTTGCGTAAAGGCTCCCCCAGGGAGTTCAGGTGTACCCAAAGGCTTCCGCTGAGAGCACTTTTTGATGGCAGAAAGTGGCACCGTACGTGTTTTTTCGGGTCTAACTCGGGTTCAGCTTCTTGTTGCGGTTAGGGTTATGTTTAGGGTTGTTAGGAAAGAGTGAAGACGCAGAGTCCTGTTGAGTGTGGGGTTGCGTAAAGGCTCCCCCAGGGAGTTCAGGTGTACCCAAAGGCTTCCGCTGAGAGCACTTTTGGATGGCAGAAAGTGGCACCGTACGTGTTTTTTCGGGTCTAACTAAGGTTCAGCTTCTTGTTGCGGTTAGGGTTATGTTTAGGGTTGTTAGGAAAGAGTGAAGACGCAGAGTCCTGTTGAGTGTGGGGTTGCGTAAAGGCTCCCCCAGGGAGTTCAGGTGTACCCAAAGGCTTCCGCTGAGAGCACTTTTTGATGGCAGAAAGTGGCACCGTACGTGTTTTTTCGGGTCTAACTCGGGTTCAGCTTCTTGTTCCGGTTAGGGGTATATTTAGGGTTGTTAGGAAAGAGTGAAGACGCAGAGTCCTGTTGAGTGTGGGGTTGCGTAAAGGCTCCCCCAGGGAGTTCAGGTGTACCCAAAGGCTTCCGCTGAGAGCACTTTTTGACGGCAGAAAGTGGCACCGTACGTGTTTTTTCGGGTCTAACTCGGGTTCAGCTTCTTGTTGCGGTTAGGGTTATGTTTAGGGTTGTTAGGAAAGAGTGAAGACGCAGAGTCCTGTTGAGTGTGGGGTTGCGTAAAGGCTCCCCCAGGGAGTTCAGGTGTACCCAAAGGCTTCCGCTGAGAGCACTTTTTGATGGCAGAAAGTGGCACCGTACGTGTTTTTTCGGGTCTAACTCGGGTTCAGCTTCTTGTTGCGGTTAGGGTTATGTTTAGGGTTGTTAGGAAAGAGTGAAGGCGCAGAGTCCTGTTGAGTGTGGGGTTGCGTAAAGGCTCCCCCAGGGAATTCAGGTGTACCCAAAGGCTTCCGCTGAGAGCACTTTTGGATGGCAGAAAGTGGCACCGTACGTGTTTTTTCGGGTCTAACTCGGGTTCAGCTTCTTGTTGCGGTTAGGGTTATGTTTAGGGTTGTTAGGAAAGAGTGAAGACGCAGAGTCCTGTTGAGTGTGGGGTTGCGTAAAGGCTCCCCCAGGGAGGTCAGGTGTACCCAAAGGCTTCCGCTGAGAGCACTTTTTGATGGCAGAAAGTGGCACCGTACGTGTTTTTTCGGGTCTAACTCGGGTTCAGCTTCTTGTTGCGGTTAGGGTTATGTTTAGGGTTGTTAGGAAAGAGTGAAGACGCAGAGTCCTGTTGAGTGTGGGGTTGCGTAAAGGCTCCCCCAGGGAGTTCAGGTGTACCCAAAGGCTTCCGCTGAGAGCACTTTTTGATGGCAGAAAGTGGCACCGTACGTGTTTTTTCGGGTCTAACTCGGGTTCAGCTTCTTGTTGCGGTTAGGGTTATGTTTAGGGTTGTTAGGAAAGAGTGAAGACGCAGAGTCCTGTTGAGTGTGGGGTTGCGTAAAGGCTCCCCCAGGGAGTTCAGGTGTACCCAAAGGCTTCCGCTGAGAGCACTTTTTGATGGCAGAAAGTGGCACCGTACGTGTTTTTTCGGGTCTAACTCGGGTTCAGCTTCTTGTTGCGGTTAGGGTTATGTTTAGGGTTGTTAGGAAAGAGTGAAGACGCAGAGTCCTGTTGAGTGTGGGGTTGCGTAAAGGCTCCCCCAGGGAGTTCAGGTGTACCCAAAGGCTTCCGCTGAGAGCACTTTTTGATGGCAGAAAGTGGCACCGTACGTGTTTTTTCGGGTCTAACTCGGGTTGAGCTTCTTGTTGCGGTTAGGGTTATGTTTAGGGTTGTTAGGAAAGAGTGAAGACGCAGAGTCCTGTTGAGTGTGGGGTTGCGTAAAGGCTCCCCCAGGGAGTTCAGGTGTACCCAAAGGCTTCCGCTGAGAGCACTTTTGGATGGCAGAAAGTGGCACCGTACGTGTTTTTTCGGGTCTAACTCGGGTTCAGCTTCTTGTTGCGGTTAGGGTTATGTTTAGGGTTGTTAGGAAAGAGTGAAGACGCAGAGTCCTGTTGAGTGTGGGGTTGCGTAAAGGCTCCTCCAGGGAGTTCAGGTGTACCGAAAGGCTTCCGCTGAGAGCACTTTTTGATGGCAGAAAGTGGCACCGTACGTGTTTTTTCGGGTCTAACTCGGGTTCAGCTTCTTGTTCCGGTTAGGGTTATGTTTAGGGTTGTTAGGAAAGAGTGAAGGCGCAGAGTCCTGTTGAGTGTGGGGTTGCGTAAAGGCTCCCCCAGGGAATTCAGGTGTACCAAAAGGCTTCCGCTGAGAGCACTTTTGGATGGCAGAAAGTGGCACCGTACGTGTTTTTTCGGGTCTAACTCGGGTTCAGCTTCTTGTTGCGGTTAGGGTTATGTTTAGGGTTGTTAGGAAAGAGTGAAGACGCAGAGTCCTGTTGAGTGTGGGGTTGCGTAAAGGCTCCCCCAGGGAGTTCAGGTGTACCCAAAGGCTTCCGCTGAGAGCACTTTTTGACGGCAGAAAGTGGCACCGTACGTGTTTTTTCGGGTCTAACTCGGGTTCAGCTTCTTGTTGCGGTTAGGGTTATGTTTAGGGTTGTTAGGAAAGAGTGAAGACGCAGAGTCCTGTTGAGTGTGGGGTTGTGTAAAGGCTCCCCCAGGGAGTTCAGGTGTACCCAAAGGCTTCCGCTGAGAGCACTTTTTGATGGCAGAAAGTTGCACCGTACGTGTTTTTTCGGGTCTAACTCGGGTTCAGCTTCTTGTTGCGGTTAGGGTTATGTTTAGGGTTGTTAGGAAAGAGTGAAGACGCAGAGTCCTGTTGAGTGTGGGGTTGCGTAAAGGCTCCCCCAGGGAGTTCAGGTGTACCCAAAGGCTTCCGCTGAGAGCACTTTTTGATGGCAGAAAGTGGCACCGTACGTGTTTTTTCGGGTCTAACTCGGGTTCAGCTTCTTGTTGCGGTTAGGGTTATGTTTAGGGTTGTTAGGAAAGAGTGAAGATGCAGAGTCCTGTTGAGTGTGGGGTTGCGTAAAGGCTCCCCCAGGGAGTTCAGGTGTACCCAAAGGCTTCCGCTGAGAGCACTTTTTGATGGCAGAAAGTGGCACCGTACGTGTTTTTTCGGGTCTAACTCGGGTTCAGCTTCTTGTTGCGGTTAGGGTTATGTTTAGGGTTGTTAGGAAAGAGTGAAGACGCAGAGTCCTGTTGAGTGTGGGGTTGCGTAAAGGCTCCCCCAGGGAGTTCAGGTGTACCCAAAGGCTTCCGCTGAGAGCACTTTTTGATGGCAGAAAGTGGCACCGTACGTGTTTTTTCGGGTCTAACTCGGGTTCAGCTTCTTGTTGCGGTTAGGGTTATGTTTAGGGTTGTTAGGAAAGAGTGAAGACGCAGAGTCCTGTTGAGTGTGGGGTTGCGTAAAGGCTCCCCCAGGGAGTTCAGGTGTACCCAAAGGCTTCCGCTGAGAGCACTTTTGGATGGCAGAAAGTGGCACCGTACGTGTTTTTTCGGGTCTAACTCGGGTTCAGCTTCTTGTTGCGGTTAGGGTTATGTTTAGGGTTGTTAGGAAAGAGTGAAGACGCAGAGTCCTGTTGAGTGTGGGGTTGCGTAAAGGCTCCCCCAGGGAGTTCAGGTGTACCCAAAGGCTTCCGCTGAGAGCACTTTTTGATGGCAGAAAGTGGCACCGTACGTGTTTTTTCGGGTCTAACTCGGGTTCAGCTTCTTGTTCCGGTTAGGGTTATGTTTAGGGTTGTTAGGAAAGAGTGAAGACGCAGAGTCCTGTTGAGTGTGGGGTTGCGTAAAGGCTCCCCCAGGGAGTTCAGGTGTACCCAAAGGCTTCCGCTGAGAGCACGTTTGGATGGCAGAAAGTGGCACCGTACGTGTTTTTTCGGGTCTAACTCGGGTTCAGCTTCTTGTTGCGGTTAGGGTTATGTTTAGGGTTGTTAGGAAAGAGTGAAGACGCAGAGTCCTGTTGAGTGTGGGGTTGCGTAAAGGCTCCCCCAGGGAGTTCAGGTGTACCCAAAGGCTTCCGCTGAGAGCACTTTTGGATGGCAGAAAGTGGCACCGTACGTGTTTTTTCGGGTCTAACTCGGGTTCAGCTTCTTGTTGCGGTTAGGGTTATGTTTAGGGTTGTTAGGAAAGAGTGAAGACGCAGAGTCCTGTTGAGTGTGGGGTTGCGTAAAGGCTCCCCCAGGGAGTTCAGGTGTACCCAAAGGCTTCCGCTGAGAGCACTTTTTGATGTCAGAAAGTGGCACCGTACGTGTTTTTTCGGGTCTAACTCGGGTTCAGCATTTGTTGCGGTTAGGGTTATGTTTAGGGTTGTTAGGAAAGAGTGAAGACGCAGAGTCCTGTTGAGTGTGGGGTTGCGTAAAGGCTCCCCCAGGGAGTTCAGGTGTACCCAAAGGCTTCCGCTGAGAGCACTTTTTGATGGCAGAAAGTGGCACCGTACGTGTTTTTTCGGGTCTAACTCGGGTTCAGCTTCTTGTTGCGGTTAGGGTTATGTTTAGGGTTGTTAGGAAAGAGTGAAGACGCAGAGTCCTGTTGAGTGTGGGGTTGCGTAAAGGCTCCCCCAGGGAGTTCAGGTGTACCCAAAGGCTTCCGCTGAGAGCACTTTTGGATGGCAGAAAGTGGCACCGTACGTGTTTTTTCGGGTCTAACTCGGGTTCAGCTTCTTGTTGCGGTTAGGGTTATGTTTAGGGTTGTTAGGAAAGAGTGAAGACGCAGAGTCCTGTTGAGTGTGGGGTTGCGTAAAGGCTCCCCCAGGGAGTTCAGGTGTACCCAAAGGCTTCCGCTGAGAGCACTTTTTGATGGCAGAAAGTGGCACCGTACGTGTTTTTTCGGGTCT
>NW_028153969.1:0-35000 GCF_964211835.1 Anser anser
ATCAAAAAGTGCTCTCAGCGGAAGCCTTTGGGTACACCTGAACTCCCTGGGGGAGCCTTTACGCAACCCCACACTCAACAGGACTCTGCGTCTTCACTCTTTCCTAGCAACCCTAAACATAACCCTAACCGCAACAAGAAGCTGAACCCGAGTTAGACCCGAAAAAACACGTACGGTGCCACTTTCTGCCGTCAAAAAGTGCTCTCAGCGGAAGCCTTTGGGTACACCTGAACTCCCTGGGGGAGCCTTTACGCAACCCCACACTCAACAGGACTCTGCGTCTTCACTCTTTCCTAACAACCCTAAACATAACCCTAACCGCAACAAGAAGCTGAACCCGAGTTAGACCCGAAAAAACACGTACGGTGCCACTTTCTGCCATCAAAAAGTGCTCTCAGCGGAAGCCTTTGGGTACACCTGAACTCCCTGGGGGAGCCTTTACGCAACCCCACACTCAACAGGACTCTGCGTCTTCACTCTTTCCTAACAACCCTAAACATAACCCTAACCGGAACAAGAAGCTCAACCCGAGTTAGACCCGAAAAAACACGTACGGTGCCACTTTCTGCCATCAAAAAGTGCTCTCAGCGGAAGCCTTTGAGTACACCTGAACTCCCTGGAGGAGCCTTTACGCAACCCCACACTCAACAGGACTCTGCGTCTTCACTCTTTCCTAACAACCCTAAACATAACCCTAACCGCAACAAGAAGCTGAACCCGAGTTAGACCCGAAAAAACACGTACGGTGCCACTTTCTGCCGTCAAAAAGTGCTCTCAGCGGAAGCCTTTGGGTACACCTGAACTCCCTGGGGGAGCCTTTACGCAACCCCACACTCAACAGGACTCTGCGTCTTCACTCTTTCCTAACAACCCTAAACATAACCCTAACCGCAACAAGAAGCTGAACCCGAGTTAGACCCGAAAAAACACGTACGGTGCCACTTTCTGCCGTCCAAAAGTGCTCTCAGCGGAAGCCTTTGGGTACACCTGAACTCCCTGGGGGAGCCTTTACGCAACCCCACACTCAACAGGACTCTGCGTCTTCACTCTTTCCTAACAACCCTAAACATAACCCTAACCGCAACAAGAAGCTGAACCCGAGTTAGACCCGAAAAAACACGTACGGTGCCACTTTCTGCCATCAAAAAGTGCTCTCAGCGGAAGCCTTTGGGTACACCTGAACTCCCTGGGGGAGCCTTTACACAACCCCACACTCAACAGGACTCTGCGTCTTCACTCTTTCCTAACAACCCTAAACATAACCCTAACCGCAACAAGAAGCTGAACCCGAGTTAGACCCGAAAAAACACGTACGGTGCCACTTTCTGCCGTCCAAAAGTGCTCTCAGCGGAAGCCTTTGGGTACACCTGAACTCCCTGGGGGAGCCTTTACGCAACCCTACACTCAACAGGACTCTGCGTCTTCACTCTTTCCTAACAACCCTAAACATAACCCTAATCGCAACAAGAAGCTCAACCCGAGTTAGACCCGAAAAAACACGTACGGTGCCACTTTCTGCCATCAAAAAGTGCTCTCAGCGGAAGCCTTTGGGTACACCTGAACTCCCTGGGGGAGCCTTTACGCAACCCCACACTCAACAGGACTCTGCGTCTTCACTCTTTCCTAACAACCCTAAACATAACCCTAACCGCAACAAGAAGCTGAACCCGAGTTAGACCCGAAAAAACACGTACGGTGCCACTTTCTGCCGTCAAAAAGTGCTCTCAGCGGAAGCCTTTGGGTACACCTGACCTCCCTGGGGGAGCCTTTACGCAACCCCACACTCAACAGGACTCTGCGTCTTCACTCTTTCCTAACAACACTAAACATAACCCTAACCGGAACAAGAAGCTGAACCCGAGTTAGACCCGAAAAAACACGTACGGTGCCACTTTCTGCCATCAAAAAGTGCTCTCAGCGGAAGCCTTTGGGTACACCTGAACTCCCTGGGGGAGCCTTTACGCAACCCCACACTCAACAGGACTCTGCGTCTTCACTCTTTCCTAACAACCCTAAACATAACCCTAACCGCAACAAGAAGCTCAACCCGAGTTAGACCCGAAAAAACACGTACGGTGCCACTTTCTGCCATCCAAAAGTGCTCTCAGCGGAAGCCTTTGGGTACACCTGAATTCCCTGGGGGAGCCTTTATGCAACCCCACACTCAACAGGACTCTGCGTCTTCACTCTTTCCTAACAACCCTAAACATAACCCTAACCGGAACAAGAAGCTCAACCCGAGTTAGACCCGAAAAAACACGTACGGTGCCACTTTCTGCCATCAAAAAGTGCTCTCAGCGGAAGCCTTTCGGTACACCTGAACTCCCTGGAGGAGCCTTTACGCAACCCCACACTCAACAGGACTCTGCGTCTTCACTCTTTCCTAACAACCCTAAACATAACCCTAACCGGAACAAGAAGCTGAACCCGAGTTAGACCCGAAAAAACACGTACGGTGCCACTTTCTGCCATCAAAAAGTGCTCTCAGCGGAAGCCTTTGGGTACACCTGAACTCCCTGGGGGAGCCTTTACGCAACCCCACACCCAACAGGACTCTGCGTCTTCACTCTTTCCTAACAACCCTAAACATAACCCTAACCGCAATAAGAAGCTGAACCCGAGTTAGACCCGAAAAAACACGTACGGTGCCACTTTCTGCCATCCAAAAGTGCTCTCAGCGGAAGCCTTTGGGTACACCTGAATTCCCTGGGGGAGCCTTTACGCAACCCCACACTCAACAGGACTCTGCGCCTTCACTCTTTCCTAACAACCCTAAACATAACCCTAACCGCAACAAGAAGCTGAACCCGAGTTAGACCCGAAAAAACACGTACGGTGCCACTTTCTGCCAACAAAAAGTGCTCTCAGCGGAAGCCTTTCGGTACACCTGAACTCCCTGGAGGAGCCTTTACGCAACCCCACACTCAACAGGACTCTGCGTCTTCACTCTTTCCTAACAACCCTAAACATAACCCTAACCGCAACAAGAAGCTGAACCCGAGTTAGACCCGAAAAAACACGTACGGTGCCACTTTCTGCCATCAAAAAGTGCTCTCAGCGGAAGCCTTTGGGTACACCTGAACTCCCTGGGGGAGCCTTTACGCAACCCCACACTCAACAGGACTCTGCGTCTTCACTCTTTCCTAACAACCCTAAACATAACCCTAACCGCAACAAGAAGCTGAACCCGAGTTAGACCCGAAAAAACACGTACGGTGCCACTTTCTGCCATCAAAAAGTGCTCTCAGCGGAAGCCTTTGGGTACACCTGAACTCCCTGGGGGAGCCTTTACGCAACCCCACACTCAACAGGACTCTGCGTCTTCACTCTTTCCTAACAACCCTAAACATAACCCTAACCGCAACAAGAAGCTCAACCCGAGTTAGACCCGAAAAAACACGTACGGTGCCACTTTCTGCCGTCAAAAAGTGCTCTCAGCGGAAGCCTTTGGGTACACCTGAACTCCCTGGGGGAGCCTTTACGCAACCCCACACTCAACAGGACTCTGCGTCTTCACTCTTTCCTAACAACCCTAAACATAACCCTAACCGCAACAAGAAGCTGAACCCGAGTTAGACCCGAAAAAACACGTACGGTGCCACTTTCTGCCATCAAAAAGTGCTCTCAGCGAAGCCTTTGGGTACACCTGAACTCCCTGGGGGAGCCTTTACGCAACCCCACACTCAACAGGACTCTGCGTCTTCACTCTTTCCTAACAACCCTAAACATAACCCTAACCGGAACAAGAAGCTCAACCCGAGTTAGACCCGAAAAAACACGTACGGTGCCACTTTCTGCCATCAAAAAGTGCTCTCAGCGGAAGCCTTTGGGTACACCTGAACTCCCTGGAGGAGCCTTTACGCAACCCCACACTCAACAGGACTCTGCGTCTTCACTCTTTCCTAACAACCCTAAACATAACCCTAACCGCAACAAGAAGCTGAACCCGAGTTAGACCCGAAAAAACACGTACGGTGCCACTTTCTGCCATCAAAAAGTGCTCTCAGCGGAAGCCTTTGGGTACACCTGAACTCCCTGGGGGAGCCTTTACGCAACCCCACACTCAACAGGACTCTGCGTCTTCACTCTTTCCTAACAACCCTAAACATAACCCTAACCGCAACAAGAAGCTGAACCCGAGTTAGACCCGAAAAAACACGTACGGTGCCACTTTCTGCCGTCCAAAAGTGCTCTCAGCGGAAGCCTTTGGGTACACCTGAACTCCCTGGGGGAGCCTTTACGCAACCCCACACTCAACAGGACTCTGCGTCTTCACTCTTTCCTAACAACCCTAAACATAACCCTAACCGCAACAAGAAGCTGAACCCGAGTTAGACCCGAAAAAACACGTACGGTGCCACTTTCTGCCATCAAAAAGTGCTCTCAGTGGAAGCCTTTGGGTACACCTGAACTCCCTGGGGGAGCCTTTACGCAACCCCACACTCAACAGGACTCTGCGTCTTCACTCTTTCCTAACAACCCTAAACATAACCCTAACCGCAACAAGAAGCTGAACCCGAGTTAGACCCGAAAAAACACGTACGGTGCCACTTTCTGCCGTCCAAAAGTGCTCTCAGCGGAAGCCTTTGGGTACACCTGAACTCCCTGGGGGAGCCTTTACGCAACCCCACACTCAACAGGACTCTGCGTCTTCACTCTTTCCTAACAACCCTAAACATAACCCTAATCGCAACAAGAAGCTCAACCCGAGTTAGACCCGAAAAAACACGTACGGTGCCACTTTCTGCCATCAAAAAGTGCTCTCAGCGGAAGCCTTTGGGTACACCTGAACTCCCTGGGGGAGCCTTTACGCAACCCCACACTCAACAGGACTCTGCGTCTTCACTCTTTCCTAACAACCCTAAACATAACCCTAACCGCAACAAGAAGCTGAACCCGAGTTAGACCCGAAAAAACACGTACGGTGCCACTTTCTGCCATCAAAAAGTGCTCTCAGCGGAAGCCTTTGGGTACACCTGACCTCCCTGGGGGAGCCTTTACGCAACCCCACACTCAACAGGACTCTGCGTCTTCACTCTTTCCTAACAACCCTAAACATAACCCTAACCGGAACAAGAAGCTGAACCCGAGTTAGACCCGAAAAAACACGTACGGTGCCACTTTCTGCCATCAAAAAGTGCTCTCAGCGGAAGCCTTTGGGTACACCTGAACTCCCTGGGGGAGCCTTTACGCAACCCCACACTCAACAGGACTCTGCGTCTTCACTCTTTCCTAACAACCCTAAACATAACCCTAACCGCAACAAGAAGCTCAACCCGAGTTAGACCCGAAAAAACACGTACGGTGCCACTTTCTGCCATCCAAAAGTGCTCTCAGCGGAAGCCTTTGGGTACACCTGAATTCCCTGGGGGAGCCTTTATGCAACCCCACACTCAACAGGACTCTGCGTCTTCACTCTTTCCTAACAACCCTAAACATAACCCTAACCGGAACAAGAAGCTCAACCCGAGTTAGACCCGAAAAAACACGTACGGTGCCACTTTCTGCCATCAAAAAGTGCTCTCAGCGGAAGCCTTTCGGTACACCTGAACTCCCTGGAGGAGCCTTTACGCAACCCCACACTCAACAGGACTCTGCGTCTTCACTCTTTCCTAACAACCCTAAACATAACCCTAACCGGAACAAGAAGCTGAACCCGAGTTAGACCCGAAAAAACACGTACGGTGCCACTTTCTGCCATCAAAAAGTGCTCTCAGCGGAAGCCTTTGGGTACACCTGAACTCCCTGGAGGAGCCTTTACGCAACCCCACACTCAACAGGACTCTGCGTCTTCACTCTTTCCTAACAACCCTAAACATAACCCTAACCGGAACAAGAAGCTGAACCCGAGTTAGACCCGAAAAAACACGTACGGTGCCACTTTCTGCCATCAAAAAGTGCTCTCAGCGGAAGCCTTTGGGTACACCTGAACTCCCTGGGGGAGCCTTTACGCAACCCCACACTCAACAGGACTCTGCGTCTTCACTCTTTCCTAACAACCCTAAACATAACCCTAACCGCAACAAGAAGCTGAACCCGAGTTAGACCCGAAAAAACACGTACGGTGCCACTTTCTGCCATCAAAAAGTGCTCTCAGCGGAAGCCTTTGGGTACACCTGAATTCCCTGGGGGAGCCTTTACGCAACCCCACACTCAACAGGACTCTGCGCCTTCACTCTTTCCTAACAACCCTAAACAAAACCCTAACCGGAACAAGAAGCTCAACCCGAGTTAGACCCGAAAAAACACGTACGGTGCCACTTTCTGCCATCAAAAAGTGCTCTCAGCGGAAGCCTTTCGGTACACCTGAACTCCCTGGAGGAGCCTTTACGCAACCCCACACTCAACAGGACTCTGCGTCTTCACTCTTTCCTAACAACCCTAAACATAACCCTAACCGCAACAAGAAGCTGAACCCGAGTTAGACCCGAAAAAACACGTACGGTGCCACTTTCTGCCATCAAAAAGTGCTCTCAGCGGAAGCCTTTGGGTACACCTGAACTCCCTGGGGGAGCCTTTACGCAACCCCACACTCAACAGGACTCTGCGTCTTCACTCTTTCCTAACAACCCTAAACATAACCCTAACCGGAACAAGAAGCTGAACCCGAGTTAGACCCGAAAAAACACGTACGGTGCCACTTTCTGCCATCAAAAAGTGCTCTCAGCGGAAGCCTTTGGCTACACCTGAACTCCCTGGGGGAGCCTTTACGCAACCCCACACTCAACAGGACTCTGCGTCTTCACTCTTTCCTAACAACCCTAAACATAACCCTAACCGCAACAAGAAGCTGAACCCGAGTTAGACCCGAAAAAACACGTACGGTGCCACTTTCTGCCATCAAAAAGTGCTCTCAGCGGAAGCCTTTGGGTACACCTGAACTCCCTGGGGGAGCCTTTACGCAACCCCACACTCAACAGGACTCTGCGTCTTCACTCTTTCCTAACAACCCTAAACATAACCCTAACCGCAACAAGAAGCTGAACCCGAGTTAGACCCGAAAAAACACGTACGGTGCCACTTTCTGCCATCCAAAAGTGCTCTCAGCGGAAGCCTTTGGGTACACCTGAATTCCCTGGGGGAGCCTTTACGCAACCCCACACTCAACAGGACTCTGCGCCTTCACTCTTTCCTAACAACCCTAAACATAACCCTAACCGGAACAAGAAGCTGAACCCGAGTTAGACCCGAAAAAACACGTACGGTGCCACTTTCTGCCATCAAAAAGTGCTCTCAGCGGAAGCCTTTCGGTACACCTGAACTCCCTGGAGGAGCCTTTACGCAACCCCACACTCAACAGGACTCTGCGTCTTCACTCTTTCCTAACAACCCTAAACATAACCCTAACCGCAACAAGAAGCTGAACCCGAGTTAGACCCGAAAAAACACGTACGGTGCCACTTTCTGCCGTCAAAAAGTGCTCTCAGCGGAAGCCTTTGGGTACACCTGAACTCCCTGGGGGAGCCTTTACGCAACCCCACACTCAACAGGACTCTGCGTCTTCACTCTTTCCTAACAACCCTAAACATAACCCTAACCGCAACAAGAAGCTGAACCCGAGCTAGACCCGAAAAAACACGTACGGTGCCACTTTCTGCCATCCAAAAGTGCTCTCAGCGGAAGCCTTTGGGTACACCTGAACTCCCTGGGGGAGCCTTTACGCAACCCCACACTCAACAGGACTCTGCGTCTTCACTCTTTCCTAACAACCCTAAACACAACGCTAACCGCAACAAGAAGCTGAACCCGAGTTAGACCCGAAAAAACACGTACGGTGCCACTTTCTGCCATCAAAAAGTGCTCTCAGCGGAAGCCTTTGGGTACACCTGAACTCCCTGGGGGAGCCTTTACGCAACCCCACACTCAACAGGACTCTGCGTCTTCACTCTTTCCTAACAACCCTAAACATAACCCTAACCGCAACAAGAAGCTGAACCCGAGTTAGACCCGAAAAAACACGTACGGTGCCACTTTCTGCCATCCAAAAGTGCTCTCAGCGGAAGCCTTTGGGTACACCTGAACTCCCTGGGGGAGCCTTTACGCAACCCCACACTCAACAGGACTCTGCGTCTTCACTCTTTCCTCACAACCCTAAACATAACCCTAACCGCAACAAGAAGCTCAACCCGAGTTAGACCCGAAAAAACACGTACGGTGCCACTTTCTGCCATCCAAAAGTGCTCTCAGCGGAAGCCTTTGGGTACACCTGAACTCCCTGGAGGAGCCTTTACGCAACCCCACACTCAACAGGACTCTGCGTCTTCACTCTTTCCTAACAACCCTAAACATAACCCTAACCGCAACAAGAAGCTCAACCCGAGTTAGACCCGAAAAAACACGTACGGTGCCACTTTCTGCCATCAAAAAGTGCTCTCAGCGGAAGCCTTTGGGTACACCTGAACTCCCTGGGGGAGCCTTTACGCAACCCCACACTCAACAGGACTCTGCGTCTTCACTCTTTCCTAACAACCCTAAACATAACCCTAACCGCAACAAGAAGCTGAACCCGAGTTAGACCCGAAAAACACGTACGGTGCCACTTTCTGCCATCAAAAAGTGCTCTCAGCGGAAGCCTTTGGGTACACCTGAACTCCCTGGGGGAGCCTTTACGCAACCCCACACTCAACAGGACTCTGCGTCTTCACTCTTTCCTAACAACCCTAAACATAACCCTAACCGCAACAAGAAGCTGAACCCGAGTTAGACCCGAAAAAACACGTACGGTGCCACTTTCTGCCATCAAAAAGTGCTCTCAGCGGAAGCCTTTGGGTACACCTGAACTCCCTGGGGGAGCCTTTACGCAACCCCACACTCAACAGGACTCTGCGTCTTCACTCTTTCCTAACAATCCTAAACATAAGCCTAACCGGAACAAGAAGCTGAACCCAAGTTAGACCCGAAAAAACACGTACGGTGCCACTTTCTGCCATCAAAAAGTGCTCTCAGCGGAAGCCTTTGGGTACACCTGAACTCCCTGGGGGAGCCTTTACGCAACCCCACACTCAACAGGACTCTGCGTCTTCACTCTTTCCTAACAACCCTAAACATAACCCTAACCGCAACAAGAAGCTGAACCCGAGTTAGACCCGAAAAAACACGTACGGTGCCACTTTCTGCCATCAAAAAGTGCTCTCAGCGGAAGCCTTTGGGTACACCTGAACTCCCTGGGGGAGCCTTTACGCAACCCCACACTCAACAGGACTCTGCGTCTTCACTCTTTCCTAACAACCCTAAACATAACCCTAACCGCAACAAGAAGCTGAACCCGAGTTAGACCCGAAAAACACGTACGGTGCCACTTTCTGCCATCAAAAAGTGCTCTCAGCGGAAGCCTTTGGGTACACCTGAACTCCCTGGGGGAGCCTTTACGCAACCCCACACTCAACAGGACTCTGCGTCTTCACTCTTTCCTAACAACCCTAAACATAACCCTAACCGCAACAAGAAGCTGAACCCGAGTTAGACCCGAAAAAACACGTACGGTGCCACTTTCTGCCATCAAAAAGTGCTCTCAGCGGAAGCCTTTGGGTACACCTGAACTCCCTGCGGGAGCCTTTACGCAACCCCACACTCAACAGGACTCTGCGTCTTCACTCTTTCCTAACAACCCTAAACATAACCCTAACCGCAACAAGAAGCTGAACCCGAGTTAGACCCGAAAAAACACGTACGGTGCCACTTTCTGCCATCAAAAAGTGCTCTCAGCGGAAGCCTTTGGGTACACCTGAACTCCCTGGGGGAGCCTTTACGCAACCCCACACTCAACAGGACTCTGCGTCTTCACTCTTTCCTAACAATCCTAAACATAAGCCTAACCGGAACAAGAAGCTGAACCCAAGTTAGACCCGAAAAAACACGTACGGTGCCACTTTCTGCCATCAAAAAGTGCTCTCAGCGGAAGCCTTTGGGTACACCTGAACTCCCTGGGGGAGCCTTTACGCAACCCCACACTCAACAGGACTCTGCGTCTTCACTCTTTCCTAACAACCCTAAACATAACCCTAACCGGAACAAGAAGCTGAACCCGAGTTAGACCCGAAAAAACACGTACGGTGCCACTTTCTGCCATCAAAAAGTGCTCTCAGCGGAAGCCTTTGGGTACACCTGAACTCCCTGGGGGAGCCTTTACGCAACCCCACACTCAACAGGACTCTGCGTCTTCACTCTTTCCTAACAACCCTAAACATAACCCTAACCGCAACAAGAAGCTGAACCCGAGTTAGACCCGAAAAAACACGTACGGTGCCACTTTCTGCCATCAAAAAGTGCTCTCAGCGGAAGCCTTTGGGTACACCTCAACTCCCTGGGGGAGCCTTTACGCAACCCCACACTCAACAGGACTCTGCGTCTTCACTCTTTCCTAACAACCCTAAACATAACCCTAACCGCAACAAGAAGCTGAACCCGAGTTAGACCCGAAAAAACACGTACGGTGCCACTTTCTGCCATCAAAAAGTGCTCTCAGCGGAAGCCTTTGGGTACACCTCAACTCCCTGGGGGAGCCTTTACGCAACCCCACACTCAACAGGACTCTGCGTCTTCACTCTTTCCTAACAACCCTAAACATAACCCTAACCGCAACAAGAAGCTGAACCCGAGTTAGACCCGAAAAAACACGTACGGTGCCACTTTCTGCCATCCAAAAGTGCTCTCAGCGGAAGCCTTTGGGTACACCTGAACTCCCTGGGGGAGCCTTTACGCAACCCCACACTCAACAGGACTCTGCGTCTTCACTCTTTCCTAACAACCCTAAACATAACCCTAACCGCAACAAGAAGCTGAACCCGAGTTAGACCCGAAAAAGCACGTACGGTGCCACTTTCTGCCATCAAAAAGTGCTCTCAGCGGAAGCCTTTGGGTACACCTGAACTCCCTGGGGGAGCCTTTACGCAACCCCACACTCAACAGGACTCTGCGTCTTCACTCTTTCCTAACAACCCTAAACATAACCCTAACCGCAACAAGAAGCTGAACCCGAGTTAGACCCGAAAAAACACGTACGGTGCCACTTTCTGCCATCAAAAAGTGCTCTCAGCGGAAGCCTTTGGGTACACCTGAACTCCCTGGGGGAGCCTTTACGCAACCCCACACTCAACAGGACTCTGCGTCTTCACTCTTTCCTAACAACCCTAAACATAACCCTAACCGCAACAAGAAGCTGAACCCGAGTTAGACCCGAAAAAACACGTACGGTGCCACTTTCTGCCATCAAAAAGTGCTCTCAGCGGAAGCCTTTGGGTACACCTGAACTCCCTGGGGGAGCCTTTACGCAACCCCACACTCAACAGGACTCTGCGTCTTCACTCTTTCCTAACAACCCTAAACATAACCCTAACCGCAACAAGAAGCTGAACGCGAGTTAGACCCGAAAAAACACGTACGGTGCCACTTTCTGCCATCAAAAAGTGCTCTCAGCGGAAGCCTTTGGGTACACCTGAACTCCCTGGGGGAGCCTTTACGCAACCCCACACTCAACAGGACTCTGCGTCTTCACTCTTTCCTCACAACCCTAAACATAACCCTAACCGCAACAAGAAGCTGAACCCGAGTTAGACCCGAAAAAACACGTACGGTGCCACTTTCTGCCATCAAAAAGTGCTCTCAGCGGAAGCCTTTGGGTACACCTGACCTCCCTGGGGGAGCCTTTACGCAACCCCACACTCAACAGGACTCTGCGTCTTCACTCTTTCCTAACAACCCTAAACATAACCCTAACCGCAACAAGAAGCTCAACCCGAGTTAGACCCGAAAAAACACGTACGGTGCCACTTTCTGCCATCCAAAAGTGCTCTCAGCGGAAGCCTTTGGGTACACCTGAACTCCCTGGGGGAGCCTTTACGCAACCCCACACTCAACAGGACTCTGCGTCTTCACTCTTTCCTAACAACCCTAAACATAACCCTAACCGCAACAAGAAGCTGAACCCGAGTTAGACCCGAAAAAACACGTACGGTGCCACTTTCTGCCATCAAAAAGTGCTCTCAGCGGAAGCCTTTGGGTACACCTGAATTCCCTGGGGGAGCCTTTACGCAACCCCACACTCAACAGGACTCTGCGCCTTCACTCTTTCCTAACAACCCTAAACATAACCCTAACCGGAACAAGAAGCTCAACCCGAGTTAGACCCGAAAAAACACGTACGGTGCCACTTTCTGCCATCAAAAAGTGCTCTCAGCGGAAGCCTTTGGGTACACCTGAACTCCCTGGGGGAGCCTTTACGCAACCCCACACTCAACAGGACTCTGCGTCTTCACTCTTTCCTAACAACCCTAAACATAACCCTAACCGCAACAAGAAGCTGAACCCGAGTTAGACCCGAAAAAACACGTACGGTGCCACTTTCTGCCATCAAAAAGTGCTCTCAGCGGAAGCCTTTGGGTACACCTGAACTCCCTGGGGGAGCCTTTACGCAACCCCACACTCAACAGGACTCTGCGTCTTCACTCTTTCCTAACAACCCTAAACATAACCCTAACCGCAACAAGAAGCTGAACCCGAGTTAGACCCGAAAAAACACGTACGGTGCCACTTTCTGCCATCAAAAAGTGCTCTCAGCGGAAGCCTTTGGGTACACCTGAACTCCCTGGGGGAGCCTTTACGCAACCCCACACTCAACAGGACTCTGCGTCTTCACTCTTTCCTAACAACCCTAAACATAACCCTAACCGCAACAAGAAGCTGAACCCGAGTTAGACCCGAAAAAACACGTACGGTGCCACTTTCTGCCATCAAAAAGTGCTCTCAGCGGAAGCCTTTGGGTACACCTGAACTCCCTGGGGGAGCCTTTACGCAACCCCACACTCAACAGGACTCTGCGTCTTCACTCTTTCCTAACAACCCTAAACATAACCCTAACCGCAACAAGAAGCTCAACCCGAGTTAGACCCGAAAAAACACGTACGGTGCCACTTTCTGCCATCAAAAAGTGCTCTCAGCGGAAGCCTTTGGGTACACCTGAACTCCCTGGGGGAGCCTTTACGCAACCCCACACTCAACAGGACTCTGCGTCTTCACTCTTTCCTAACAACCCTAAACATAACCCTAACCGCAACAAGAAGCTCAACCCGAGTTAGACCCGAAAAAACACGTACGGTGCCACTTTCTGCCATCCAAAAGTGCTCTCAGCGGAAGCCTTTGGGTACACCTGAACTCCCTGGGGGAGCCTTTACGCAACCCCACACTCAACAGGACTCTGCGTCTTCACTCTTTCCTAACAACCCTAAACATAACCCTAACCGCAACAAGAAGCTGAACCCGAGTTAGACCCGAAAAAACACGTACGGTGCCACTTTCTGCCATCAAAAAGTGCTCTCAGCGGAAGCCTTTGGGTACACCTGAACTCCCTGGGGGAGCCTTTACGCAACCCCACACTCAACAGGACTCTGCGTCTTCACTCTTTCCTAACAACCCTAAACATAACCCTAACCGGAACAAGAAGCTGAACCCGAGTTAGACCCGAAAAAACACGTACGGTGCCACTTTCTGCCATCCAAAAGTGCTCTCAGCGGAAGCCTTTGGGTACACCTGAACTCCCTGGGGGAGCCTTTACGCAACCCCACACTCAACAGGACTCTGCGTCTTCACTCTTTCCTAACAACCCTAAACATAACCCTAACCGCAACAAGAAGCTGAACCCGAGTTAGACCCGAAAAAACACGTACGGTGCCACTTTCTGCCATCAAAAAGTGCTCTCAGCGGAAGCCTTTGGGTACACCTGAACTCCCTGGGGGAGCCTTTACGCAACCCCACACTCAACAGGACTCTGCGTCTTCACTCTTTCCTAACAACCCTAAACATAACCCTAACCGCAACAAGAAGCTGAACCCGAGTTAGACCCGAAAAAACACGTACGGTGCCACTTTCTGCCATCAAAAAGTGCTCTCAGCGGAAGCCTTTGGGTACACCTGACCTCCCTGGGGGAGCCTTTACGCAACCCCACACTCAACAGGACTCTGCGTCTTCACTCTTTCCTAACAACCCTAAACATAACCCTAACCGCAACAAGAAGCTCAACCCGAGTTAGACCCGAAAAAACACGTACGGTGCCACTTTCTGCCATCCAAAAGTGCTCTCAGCGGAAGCCTTTGGGTACACCTGAACTCCCTGGGGGAGCCTTTACGCAACCCCACACTCAACAGGACTCTGCGTCTTCACTCTTCCCTAACAACCCTAAACATAACCCTAACCGCAACAAGAAGCTGAACCCGAGTTAGACCCGAAAAAACACGTACGGTGCCACTTTCTGCCATCCAAAAGTGCTCTCAGCGGAAGCCTTTGGGTACACCTGAATTCCCTGGGGGAGCCTTTACGCAACCCCACACTCAACAGGACTCTGCGCCTTCACTCTTTCCTAACAACCCTAAACATAACCCTAACCGGAACAAGAAGCTCAACCCGAGTTAGACCCGAAAAAACACGTACGGTGCCACTTTCTGCCATCAAAAAGTGCTCTCAGCGGAAGCCTTTGGGTACACCTGAACTCCCTGGAGGAGCCTTTACGCAACCCCACACTCAACAGGACTCTGCGTCTTCACTCTTTCCTAACAACCCTAAACATAACCCTAACCGCAACAAGAAGCTGAACCCGAGTTAGACCCGAAAAAACACGTACGGTGCCACTTTCTGCCATCAAAAAGTGCTCTCAGCGGAAGCCTTTGGGTACACCTGAACTCCCTGGGGGAGCCTTTACGCAACCCCACACTCAACAGGACTCTGCGTCTTCACTCTTTCCTAACAACCCTAAACATAACCCTAACCGCAACAAGAAGCTCAACCCGAGTTAGACCCGAAAAAACACGTACGGTGCCACTTTCTGCCATCAAAAAGTGCTCTCAGCGGAAGCCTTTGGGTACACCTGACCTCCCTGGGGGAGCCTTTACGCAACCCCACACTCAACAGGACTCTGCGTCTTCACTCTTTCCTAACAACCCTAAACATAACCCTAACCGCAACAAGAAGCTCAACCCGAGTTAGACCCGAAAAAACACGTACGGTGCCACTTTCTGCCATCCAAAAGTGCTCTCAGCGGAAGCCTTTGGGTACACCTGAACTCCCTGGGGGAGCCTTTACGCAACCCCACACTCAACAGGACTCTGCGTCTTCACTCTTTCCTAACAACCCTAAACATAACCCTAACCGCAACAAGAAGCTGAACCCGAGTTAGACCCGAAAAAACACGTACGGTGCCACTTTCTGCCATCAAAAAGTGCTCTCAGCGGAAGCCTTTGGGTACACCTGAATTCCCTGGGGGAGCCTTTACGCAACCCCAAACTCAACAGGACTCTGCGCCTTCACTCTTTCGTAACAACCCTAAACATAACCCTAACCGGAACAAGAAGCTCAACCCGAGTTAGACCCGAAAAAACACGTACGGTGCCACTTTCTGCCATCAAAAAGTGCTCTCAGCGGAAGCCTTTGGGTACACCTGAACTCCCTGGGGGAGCCTTTACGCAACCCCACACTCAACAGGACTCTGCGTCTTCACTCTTTCCTAACAACCCTAAACATAACCCTAACCGCAACAAGAAGCTGAACCCGAGTTAGACCCGAAAAAACACGTACGGTGCCACTTTCTGCCATCAAAAAGTGCTCTCAGCGGAAGCCTTTGGGTACACCTGAACTCCCTGGGGGAGCCTTTACGCAACCCCACACTCAACAGGACTCTGCGTCTTCACTCTTTCCTAACAACCCTAAACATAACCCTAACCGCAACAAGAAGCTGAACCCGAGTTAGACCCGAAAAAACACGTACGGTGCCACTTTCTGCCATCAAAAAGTGCTCTCAGCGGAAGCCTTTGGGTACACCTGAACTCCCTGGGGGAGCCTTTACGCAACCCCACACTCAACAGGACTCTGCGTCTTCACTCTTTCCTAACAATCCTAAACATAAGCCTAACCGGAACAAGAAGCTGAACCCAAGTTAGACCCGAAAAAACACGTACGGTGCCACTTTCTGCCATCAAAAAGTGCTCTCAGCGGAAGCCTTTGGGTACACCTGAACTCCCTGGGGGAGCCTTTACGCAACCCCACACTCAACAGGACTCTGCGTCTTCACTCTTTCCTAACAACCCTAAACATAACCCTAACCGCAACAAGAAGCTGAACCCGAGTTAGACCCGAAAAAACACGTACGGTGCCACTTTCTGCCATCAAAAAGTGCTCTCAGCGGAAGCCTTTGGGTACACCTGAACTCCCTGGGGGAGCCTTTACGCAACCCCACACTCAACAGGACTCTGCGTCTTCACTCTTTCCTAACAACCCTAAACATAACCCTAACCGCAACAAGAAGCTGAACCCGAGTTAGACCCGAAAAAACACGTACGGTGCCACTTTCTGCCATCAAAAAGTGCTCTCAGCGGAAGCCTTTGGGTACACCTGAACTCCCTGGGGGAGCCTTTACGCAACCCCACACTCAACAGGACTCTGCGTCTTCACTCTTTCCTAACAACCCTAAACATAACCCTAACCGCAACAAGAAGCTGAACCCGAGTTAGACCCGAAAAAACACGTACGGTGCCACTTTCTGCCATCAAAAAGTGCTCTCAGCGGAAGCCTTTGGGTACACCTGAACTCCCTGGGGGAGCCTTTACGCAACCCCACACTCAACAGGACTCTGCGTCTTCACTCTTTCCTAACAACCCTAAACATAACCCTAACCGCAACAAGAAGCTGAACCCGAGTTAGACCCGAAGAAACACGTACGGTGCCACTTTCTGCCATCAAAAAGTGCTCTCAGCGGAAGCCTTTGGGTACACCTCAACTCCCTGGGGGAGCCTTTACGCAACCCCACACTCAACAGGACTCTGCGTCTTCACTCTTTCCTAACAACCCTAAACATAACCCTAACCGCAACAAGAAGCTGAACCCGAGTTAGACCCGAAAAAACACGTACGGTGCCACTTTCTGCCATCAAAAAGTGCTCTCAGCGGAAGCCTTTGGGTACACCTGAACTCCCTGGGGGAGCCTTTACGCAACCCCACACTCAACAGGACTCTGCGTCTTCACTCTTTCCTAACAACCCTAAACATAACCCTAACCGCAACAAGAAGCTGAACCCGAGTTACACCCGAAAAAACACGTACGGTGCCACTTTCTGCCATCAAAAAGTGCTCTCAGCGGAAGCCTTTGGGTACACCTGAACTCCCTGGGGGAGCCTTTACGCAACCCCACACTCAACAGGACTCTGCGTCTTCACTCTTTCCTAACAACCCTAAACATAACCCTAACCGCAACAAGAAGCTGAACCCGAGTTAGACCCGAAAAAACACGTACGGTGCCACTTTCTGCCATCAAAAAGTGCTCTCAGCGGAAGCCTTTGGGTACACCTGAACTCCCTGGGGGAGCCTTTACGCAACCCCACACTCAACAGGACTCTGCGTCTTCACTCTTTCCTAACAACCCTAAACATAACCCTAACCGCAACAAGAAGCTGAACCCGAGTTAGACCCGAAAAAACACGTACGGTGCCACTTTCTGCCATCAAAAAGTGCTCTCAGCGGAAGCCTTTGGGTACACCTGAACTCCCTGGGGGAGCCTTTACGCAACCCCACACTCAACAGGACTCTGCGTCTTCACTCTTTCCTCACAACCCTAAACATAACCCTAACCGCAACAAGAAGCTGAACCCGAGTTAGACCCGAAAAAACACGTATGGTGCCACTTTCTGCCATCAAAAAGTGCTCTCAGCGGAAGCCTTTGGGTACACCTGACCTCCCTGGGGGAGCCTTTACGCAACCCCACACTCAACAGGACTCTGCGTCTTCACTCTTTCCTAACAACCCTAAACATAACCCTAACCGCAACAAGAAGCTCAACCCGAGTTAGACCCGAAAAAACACGTACGGTGCCACTTTCTGCCATCCAAAAGTGCTCTCAGCGGAAGCCTTTGGGTACACCTGAACTCCCTGGGGGAGCCTTTACGCAACCCCACACTCAACAGGACTCTGCGTCTTCACTCTTCCCTAACAACCCTAAACATAACCCTAACCGCAACAAGAAGCTGAACCCGAGTTAGACCCGAAAAAACACGTACGGTGCCACTTTCTGCCATCCAAAAGTGCTCTCAGCGGAAGTCTTTGGGTACACCTGAATTCCCTGGGGGAGCCTTTACGCAACCCCACACTCAACAGGACTCTGCGCCTTCACTCTTTCCTAACAACCCTAAACATAACCCTAACCGGAACAAGAAGCTCAACCCGAGTTAGACCCGAAAAAACACGTACGGTGCCACTTTCTGCCATCAAAAAGTGCTCTCAGCGGAAGCCTTTGGGTACACCTGAACTCCCTGGAGGAGCCTTTACGCAACCCCACACTCAACAGGACTCTGCGTCTTCACTCTTTCCTAACAACCCTAAACATAAGCCTAACCGGAACAAGAAGCTGAACCCGAGTTAGACCCGAAAAAACACGTACGGTGCCACTTTCTGCCATCAAAAAGTGCTCTCAGCGGAAGCCTTTGGGTACACCTGAACTCCCTGGGGGAGCCTTTACGCAACCCCACACTCAACAGGACTCTGCGTCTTCACTCTTTCCTAACAACCCTAAACATAACCCTAACCGCAACAAGAAGCTGAACCCGAGTTAGACCCGAAAAAACACGTACGGTGCCACTTTCTGCCATCAAAAAGTGCTCTCAGCGGAAGCCTTTGGGTACACCTGAACTCCCTGGGGGAGCCTTTACGCAACCCCACACTCAACAGGACTCTGCGTCTTCACTCTTTCCTAACAACCCTAAACATAACCCTAACCGCAACAAGAAGCTCAACCCGAGTTAGACCCGAAAAAACACGTACGGTGCCACTTTCTGCCATCAAAAAGTGCTCTCAGCGGAAGCCTTTGGGTACACCTGAACTCCCTGGGGGAGCCTTTACGCAACCCCACACTCAACAGGACTCTGCGTCTTCACTCTTTCCTAACAACCCTAAACATAACCCTAACCGCAACAAGAAGCTGAACCCGAGTTAGACCCGAAAAAACACGTACGGTGCCACTTTCTGCCATCAAAAAGTGCTCTCAGCAGAAGCCTTTGGGTACACCTGAACTCCCTGGGGGAGCCTTTACGCAACCCCACACTCAACAGGACTCTGCGTCTTCACTCTTTCCTAACAACCCTAAACATAACCCTAACCGCAACAAGAAGCTGAACCCGAGTTAGACCCGAAAAAACACGTACGGTGCCACTTTCTGCCATCAAAAAGTGCTCTCAGCGGAAGCCTTTGGGTACACCTGAACTCCCTGGGGGAGCCTTTACGCAACCCCACACTCAACAGGACTCTGCGTCTTCACTCTTTCCTAACAACCCTAAACATAACCCTAACCGCAACAAGAAGCTGAACCCGAGTTAGACCCGAAAAAACACGTACGGTGCCACTTTCTGCCATCCAAAAGTGCTCTCAGCGGAAGCCTTTGGGTACACCTGAACTCCCTGGGGGAGCCTTTACGCAACCCCACACTCAACAGGACTCTGCGTCTTCACTCTTTCCTAACAACCCTAAACATAACCCTAACCGCAACAAGAAGCTGAACCCGAGTTAGACCCGAAAAAACACGTACGGTGCCACTTTCTGCCATCAAAAAGTGCTCTCAGCGGAAGCCTTTGGGTACACCTGAATTCCCTGGGGGAGCCTTTACGCAACCCCACACTCAACAGGACTCTGCGTCTTCACTCTTTCCTAACAACCCTAAACATAAGCCTAACCGGAACAAGAAGCTGAACCCGAGTTAGACCCGAAAAAACACGTACGGTGCCACTTTCTGCCATCAAAAAGTGCTCTCAGCGGAAGCCTTTGGGTACACCTGAACTCCCTGGAGGAGCCTTTACGCAACCCCACACTCAACAGGACTCTGCGTCTTCACTCTTTCCTAACAACCCTAAACATAACCCTAACCGCAACAAGAAGCTGAACCCGAGTTACACCCGAAAAAACACGTACGGTGCCACTTTCTGCCGTCAAAAAGTGCTCTCAGCGGAAGCCTTTGGGTACACCTGAACTCCCTGGGGGAGCCTTTACGCAACCCCACACTCAACAGGACTCTGCGTCTTCACTCTTTCCTAACAACCCTAAACACAACCCTAACCGCAACAAGAAGCTGAACCCGAGTTAGACCCGAAAAAACACGTACGGTGCCACTTTCTGCCATCAAAAAGTGCTCTCAGCGGAAGCCTTTGGGTACACCTGAACTCCCTGGGGGAGCCTTTACGCAACCCCACACTCAACAGGACTCTGCGTCTTCACTCTTTCCTAACAACCCTAAACATAACCCTAACCGCAACAAGAAGCTCAACCCGAGTTAGACCCGAAAAAACACGTACGGTGCCACTTTCTGCCATCAAAAAGTGCTCTCAGCGGAAGCCTTTGGGTACACCTGAACTCCCTGGGGGAGCCTTTACGCAACCCCACACTCAACAGGACTCTGCGTCTTCACTCTTTCCTAACAACCCTAAACATAACCCTAACCGCAACAAGAAGCTCAACCCGAGTTAGACCCGAAAAAACACGTACGGTGCCACTTTCTGCCATCCAAAAGTGCTCTCAGCGGAAGCCTTTGGGTACACCTGAACTCCCTGGGGGAGCCTTTACGCAACCCCACACTCAACAGGACTCTGCGTCTTCACTCTTTCCTAACAACCCTAAACATAACCCTAACCGCAACAAGAAGCTGAACCCGAGTTAGACCCGAAAAAACACGTACGGTGCCACTTTCTGCCATCCAAAAGTGCTCTCAGCGGAAGCCTTTGGGTACACCTGAATTCCCTGGGGGAGCCTTTACGCAACCCCACACTCAACAGGACTCTGCGCCTTCACTGTTTCCTAACAAACCTAAACATAACCCTAACCGGAACAAGAAGCTCAACCCGAGTTAGACCCGAAAAAACACGTACGGTGCCACTTTCTGCCATCCAAAAGTGCTCTCAGCGGAAGCCTTTGGGTACACCTGAACTCCCTGGAGGAGCATTTACGCAACCCCACACTCAACAGGACTCTGCGTCTTCACTCTTTCCTAACAACCCTAAACGTAACCCTAACCGCAACAAGAAGCTGAACCCGAGTTAGACCCGAAAAAACACGTACGGTGCCACTTTCTGCCGTCAAAAAGTGCTCTCAGCGGAAGCCTTTGGGTACACCTGAACTCCCTGGGGGAGCCTTTACGCAACCCCACACTCAACAGGACTCTGCGTCTTCACTCTTTCCTAACAACCCTAAACATAACCCTAACCGCAACAAGAAGCTGAACCCGAGTTAGACCCGAAAAAACACGTACGGTGCCACTTTCTGCCATCAAAAAGTGCTCTCAGCGGAAGCCTTTGGGTACACCTGAACTCCCTGGGGGAGCCTTTACGCAACCCCACACTCAACAGGACTCTGCGTCTTCACTCTTTCCTAACAACCCTAAACATAACCCTAACCGGAACAAGAAGCTGAACCCGAGTTAGACCCGAAAAAACACGTACGGTGCCACTTTCTGCCATCAAAAAGTGCTCTCAGCGGAAGCCTTTGGGTACACCTGAACTCCCTGGGGGAGCCTTTACGCAACCCCACACTCAACAGGACTCTGCGTCTTCACTCTTTCCTAACAACCCTAAACATAACCCTAACCGCAACAAGAAGCTCAACCCGAGTTAGACCCGAAAAAACACGTACGGTGCCACTTTCTGCCATCAAAAAGCGCTCTCAGCAGAAGCCTTTGGGTACACCTGAACTCCCTGGGGGAGCCTTTACGCAACCCCACACTCAACAGGACTCTGCGTCTTCACTCTTTCCTAACAACCCTAAACATAACCCTAACCGCAACAAGAAGCTGAACCCGAGTTAGACCCGAAAAAACACGTACGGTGCCACTTTCTGCCATCAAAAAGTGCTCTCAGCGGAAGCCTTTGGGTACACCTGAACTCCCTGGGGGAGCCTTTACGCAACCCCACACTCAACAGGACTCTGCGTCTTCACTCTTTCCTAACAACCCTAAACACAACCCTAACCGCAACAAGAAGCTGAACCCGAGTTAGACCCGAAAAAACACGTACGGTGCCACTTTCTGCCATCAAAAAGTGCTCTCAGCGGAAGCCTTTGGGTACACCTGAACTCCCTGGGGGAGCCTTGACGCAACCCCACACTCAACAGGACTCTGCGTCTTCACTCTTTCCTAACAACCCTAAACATAACCCTAACCGCAACAAGAAGCTGAACCCAAGTTAGACCCGAAAAAACACGTACGGTGCCACTTTCTGCCATCAAAAATGCTCTCACCGGAAGCCTTTGGGTACACCTGAACTCCCTGGGGGAGCCTTTACGCAACCCCAAACTCAACAGGACTCTGCGTCTTCACTCTTTCCTAACAACCCTAAACATAACCCTAACCGCAACAAGAAGCTGAACCCGAGTTAGACCCGAAAAAACACGTACGGTGCCACTTTCTGCCATCAAAAAGTGCTCTCAGCGGAAGCCTTTGGGTACACCTGAACTCCCTGGGGGAGCCTTTACGCAACCCCTCTCTCAACAGGACTCTGCGTCTTCACTCTTTCCTAACAACCCTAAACATAACCCTAACCGCAACAAGAAGCTCAACCCGAGTTAGACCCGAAAAAACACGTACGGTGCCACTTTCTGCCATCAAAAAGTGCTCTCAGCGGAAGCCTTTGGGTACACCTGAACTCCCTGGGGGAGCCTTTACGCAACCCCACACTCAACAGGACTCTGCTTCTTCACTCTTTCCTAACAACCCTAAACATAACCCTAACCGCAACAAGAAGCTGAACCCGAGTTAGACCCGAAAAAACACGTACGGTGCCACTTTCTGCCATCAAAAAGTGCTCTCAGCGGAAGCCTTTGGGTACACCTGAACTCTCTGGGGGAGCCTTTACGCAACCCCACACTCAACAGGACTCTGCGTCTTCACTCTTTCCTAACAACCCTAAACATAACCCTAACCGCAACAAGAAGCTGAACCCGAGTTAGACCCGAAAAAACACGTACGGTGCCACTTTCTGCCATCAAAAAGTGCTCTCAGCGGAAGCCTTTGGGTACACCTGAACTCCCTGGGGGAGCCTTTACGCAACCCCACACTCAACAGGACTCTGCGCCTTCACTCTTTCCTAACAAACCTAAACATAACCCTAACCGGAACAAGAAGCTCAACCCGAGTTAGACCCGAAAAAACACGTACGGTGCCACTTTCTGCCATCCAAAAGTGCTCTCAGCGGAAGCCTTTGGGTACACCTGAACTCCCTGGAGGAGCCTTTACGCAACCCCACACTCAACAGGACTCTGCGTCTTCACTCTTTCCTAACAACCCTAAACGTAACCCTAACCGCAACAAGAAGCTGAACCCGAGTTAGACCCGAAAAAACACGTACGGTGCCACTTTCTGCCGTCAAAAAGTGCTCTCAGCGGAAGCCTTTGGGTACACCTGAACTCCCTGGGGGAGCCTTTACGCAACCCCACACTCAACAGGACTCTGCGTCTTCACTCTTTCCTAACAACCCTAAACATAACCCTAACCGGAACAAGAAGCTGAACCCGAGTTAGACCCGAAAAAACACGTACGGTGCCACTTTCTGCCATCAAAAAGTGCTCTCAGCGGAAGCCTTTGGGTACACCTGAACTCCCTGGGGGAGCCTTTACGCAACCCCACACTCAACAGGACTCTGCGTCTTCACTCTTTCCTAACAACCCTAAACATAACCCTAACCGCAACAAGAAGCTCAACCCGAGTTAGACCCGAAAAAACACGTACGGTGCCACTTTCTGCCATCAAAAAGCGCTCTCAGCAGAAGCCTTTGGGTACACCTGAACTCCCTGGGGGAGCCTTTACGCAACCCCACACTCAACAGGACTCTGCGTCTTCACTCTTTCCTAACAACCCTAAACATAACCCTAACCGCAACAAGAAGCTGAACCCGAGTTAGACCCGAAAAAACACGTACGGTGCCACTTTCTGCCATCAAAAAGTGCTCTCAGCGGAAGCCTTTGGGTACACCTGAACTCCCTGGGGGAGCCTTTACGCAACCCCACACTCAACAGGACTCTGCGTCTTCACTCTTTCCTAACAACCCTAAACACAACCCTAACCGCAACAAGAAGCTGAACCCGAGTTAGACCCGAAAAAACACGTACGGTGCCACTTTCTGCCATCAAAAAGTGCTCTCAGCGGAAGCCTTTGGGTACACCTGAACTCCCTGGGGGAGCCTTTACGCAACCCCACACTCAACAGGACTCTGCGTCTTCACTCTTTCCTAACAACCCTAAACATAACCCTAACCGCAACAAGAAGCTGAACCCAAGTTAGACCCGAAAAAACACGTACGGTGCCACTTTCTGCCATCAAAAATGCTCTCACCGGAAGCCTTTGGGTACACCTGAACTCCCTGGGGGAGCCTTTACGCAACCCCAAACTCAACAGGACTCTGCGTCTTCACTCTTTCCTAACAACCCTAAACATAACCCTAACCGCAACAAGAAGCTCAACCCGAGTTAGACCCGAAAAAACACGTACGGTGCCACTTTCTGCCATCAAAAAGTGCTCTCAGCGGAAGCCTTTGGGTACACCTGAACTCCCTGGGGGAGCCTTTACGCAACCCCTCTCTCAACAGGACTCTGCGTCTTCACTCTTTCCTAACAACCCTAAACATAACCCTAACCGCAACAAGAAGCTCAACCCGAGTTAGACCCGAAAAAACACGTACGGTGCCACTTTCTGCCATCAAAAAGTGCTCTCAGCGGAAGCCTTTGGGTACACCTGAACTCCCTGGGGGAGCCTTTACGCAACCCCACACTCAACAGGACTCTGCTTCTTCACTCTTTCCTAACAACCCTAAACATAACCCTAACCGCAACAAGAAGCTGAACCCGAGTTAGACCCGAAAAAACACGTACGGTGCCACTTTCTGCCATCAAAAAGTGCTCTCAGCGGAAGCCTTTGGGTACACCTGAACTCTCTGGGGGAGCCTTTACGCAACCCCACACTCAACAGGACTCTGCGTCTTCACTCTTTCCTAACAACCCTAAACATAACCCTAACCGCAACAAGAAGCTGAACCCGAGTTAGACCCGAAAAAACACGTACGGTGCCACTTTCTGCCATCAAAAAGTGCTCTCAGCGGAAGCCTTTGGGTACACCTGAACTCCCTGGGGGAGCCTTTACGCAACCCCACACTCAACAGGACTCTGCGTCTTCACTCTTTCCTAACAACCCTAAACATAACCCTAACCGCAACAAGAAGCTGAACCCGAGTTAGACCCGAAAAAACACGTACGGTGCCACTTTCTGCCATCAAAAAGTGCTCTCAGCGGAAGCCTTTGGGTACACCTGAACTCCCTGGGGGAGCCTTTACGCAACCCCACACTCAACAGGACTCTGCGTCTTCACTCTTTCCTAACAACCCTAAACATAACCCTAACCGCAACAAGAAGCTGAACCCGAGTTAGACCCGAAGAAACACGTACGGTGCCACTTTCTGCCATCAAAAAGTGCTCTCAGCGGAAGCCTTTGGGTACACCTGAACTCCCTGGGGGAGCCTTTACGCAACCCCACACTCAACAGGACTCTGCGTCTTCACTCTTTCCTAACAACCCTAAACATAACCCTAACCGCAACAAGAAGCTGAACCCGAGTTAGACCCGAAAAAACACGTACGGTGCCACTTTCTGCCATCAAAAAGTGCTCTCAGCGGAAGCCTTTGGGTACACCTGAACTCCCTGGGGGAGCCTTTACGCAACCCCACACTCAACAGGACTCTGCGTCTTCACTCTTTCCTAACAACCCTAAACATAACCCTAACCGCAACAAGAAGCTGAACCCGAGTTACACCCGAAAAAACACGTACGGTGCCACTTTCTGCCATCAAAAAGTGCTCTCAGCGGAAGCCTTTGGGTACACCTGAACTCCCTGGGGGAGCCTTTACGCAACCCCACACTCAACAGGACTCTGCGTCTTCACTCTTTCCTAACAACCCTAAACATAACCCTAACCGCAACAAGAAGCTGAACCCGAGTTAGACCCGAAAAAACACGTACGGTGCCACTTTCTGCCATCAAAAAGTGCTCTCAGCGGAAGCCTTTGGGTACACCTGAACTCCCTGGGGGAGCCTTTACGCAACCCCACACTCAACAGGACTCTGCGTCTTCACTCTTTCCTAACAACCCTAAACATAACCCTAACCGCAACAAGAAGCTGAACCCGAGTTAGACCCGAAAAAACACGTACGGTGCCACTTTCTGCCATCAAAAAGTGCTCTCAGCGGAAGCCTTTGGGTACACCTGAACTCCCTGGGGGAGCCTTTACGCAACCCCACACTCAACAGGACTCTGCGTCTTCACTCTTTCCTCACAACCCTAAACATAACCCTAACCGCAACAAGAAGCTGAACCCGAGTTAGACCCGAAAAAACACGTACGGTGCCACTTTCTGCCATCAAAAAGTGCTCTCAGCGGAAGCCTTTGGGTACACCTGACCTCCCTGGGGGAGCCTTTACGCAACCCCACACTCAACAGGACTCTGCGTCTTCACTCTTTCCTAACAACCCTAAACATAACCCTAACCGCAACAAGAAGCTCAACCCGAGTTAGACCCGAAAAAACACGTACGGTGCCACTTTCTGCCATCCAAAAGTGCTCTCAGCGGAAGCCTTTGGGTACACCTGAACTCCCTGGGGGAGCCTTTACGCAACCCCACACTCAACAGGACTCTGCGTCTTCACTCTTCCCTAACAACCCTAAACATAACCCTAACCGCAACAAGAAGCTGAACCCGAGTTAGACCCGAAAAAACACGTACGGTGCCACTTTCTGCCATCCAAAAGTGCTCTCAGCGGAAGCCTTTGGGTACACCTGAATTCCCTGGGGGAGCCTTTACGCAACCCCACACTCAACAGGACTCTGCGCCTTAACTCTTTCCTAACAACCCTAAACATAACCCTAACCGCAACAAGAAGCTCAACCCGAGTTAGACCCGAAAAAACACGTACGGTGCCACTTTCTGCCATCAAAAAGTGCTCTCAGCGGAAGCCTTTGGGTACACCTGAACTCCCTGGAGGAGCCTTTACGCAACCCCACACTCAACAGGACTCTGCGTCTTCACTCTTTCCTAACAACCCTAAACATAAGCCTAACCGGAACAAGAAGCTGAACCCGAGTTAGACCCGAAAAAACACGTACGGTGCCACTTTCTGCCATCAAAAAGTGCTCTCAGCGGAAGCCTTTGGGTACACCTCAACTCCCTGGGGGAGCCTTTACGCAACCCCACACTCAACAGGACTCTGCGTCTTCACTCTTTCCTAACAACCCTAAACATAACCCTAACCGCAACAAGAAGCTCAACCCGAGTTAGACCCGAAAAAACACGTACGGTGCCACTTTCTGCCATCAAAAAGTGCTCTCAGCGGAAGCCTTTGGGTACACCTGAACTCCCTGGGGGAGCCTTTACGCAACCCCACACTCAACAGGACTCTGCGTCTTCACTCTTTCCTCACAACCCTAAACATAACCCTAACCGCAACAAGAAGCTGAACCCGAGTTAGACCCGAAAAAACACGTACGGTGCCACTTTCTGCCATCCAAAAGTGCTCTCAGCGGAAGCCTTTGGGTACACCTGACCTCCCTGGGGGAGCCTTTACGCAACCCCACACTCAACAGGACTCTGCGTCTTCACTCTTTCCTAACAACCCTAAACATAACCCTAACCGCAACAAGAAGCTCAACCCGAGTTAGACCCGAAAAAACACGTACGGTGCCACTTTCTGCCATCCAAAAGTGCTCTCAGCGGAAGCCTTTGGGTACACCTGAACTCCCTGGGGGAGCCTTTACGCAACCCCACACTCAACAGGACTCTGCGTCTTCACTCTTCCCTAACAACCCTAAACATAACCCTAACCGCAACAAGAAGCTGAACCCGAGTTAGACCCGAAAAAACACGTACGGTGCCACTTTCTGCCATCCAAAAGTGCTCTCAGCGGAAGCCTTTGGGTACACCTGAATTCCCTGGGGGAGCCTTTACGCAACCCCACACTCAACAGGACTCTGCGCCTTCACTCTTTCCTAACAACCCTAAACATAACCCTAACCGGAACAAGAAGCTCAACCCGAGTTAGACCCGAAAAAACACGTACGGTGCCACTTTCTGCCATCAAAAAGTGCTCTCAGCGGAAGCCTTTGGGTACACCTGAACTCCCTGGAGGAGCCTTTACGCAACCCCACACTCAACAGGACTCTGCGTCTTCACTCTTTCCTAACAACCCTAAACATAAGCCTAACCGGAACAAGAAGCTGAACCCGAGTTAGACCCGAAAAAACACGTACGGTGCCACTTTCTGCCATCAAAAAGTGCTCTCAGCGGAAGCCTTTGGGTACACCTCAACTCCCTGGGGGAGCCTTTACGCAACCCCACACTCAACAGGACTCTGCGTCTTCACTCTTTCCTAACAACCCTAAACATAACCCTAACCGCAACAAGAAGCTCAACCCGAGTTAGACCCGAAAAAACACGTACGGTGCCACTTTCTGCCATCAAAAAGTGCTCTCAGCGGAAGCCTTTGGGTACACCTGAACTCCCTGGGGGAGCCTTTACGCAACCCCACACTCAACAGGACTCTGCGTCTTCACTCTTTCCTAACAACCCTAAACATAACCCTAACCGCAACAAGAAGCTCAACCCGAGTTAGACCCGAAAAAACACGTACGGTGCCACTTTCTGCCATCAAAAAGTGCTCTCAGCGGAAGCCTTTGGGTACACCTGAACTCCCTGGGGGAGCCTTTACGCAACCCCACACTCAACAGGACTCTGCGTCTTCACTCTTTCCTAACAACCCTAAACATAACCCTAACCGCCACAAGAAGCTGAACCCGAGTTAGACCCGAAAAAACACGTACGGTGCCACTTTCTGCCATCAAAAAGTGCTCTCAGCAGAAGCCTTTGGGTACACCTGAACTCCCTGGGGGAGCCTTTACGCAACCCCACACTCAACAGGACTCTGCGTCTTCACTCTTTCCTAACAACCCTAAACATAACCCTAACCGCAACAAGAAGCTGAACCCGAGTTAGACCCGAAAAAACACGTACGGTGCCACTTTCTGCCATCAAAAAGTGCTCTCAGCGGAAGCCTTTGGGTACACCTGAACTCCCTGGGGGAGCCTTTACGCAACCCCACACTCAACAGGACTCTGTGTCTTCACTCTTTCCTAACAACCCTAAACATAACCCTAACCGCAACAAGAAGCTGAACCCGAGTTAGACCCGAAAAAACACGTACGGTGCCACTTTCTGCCATCAAAAAGTGCTCTCAGCGGAAGCCTTTGGGTACACCTGAACTCCCTGGGGGAGCCTTTACGCAACCCCACACTCAACAGGACTCTGCGTCTTCACTCTTTCCTAACAACCCTAAACATAACCCTAACCGCAACAAGAAGCTGAACCCGAGTTAGACCCGAAAAAACACGTACGGTGCAACTTTCTGCCATCCAAAAGTGCTCTCAGCGGAAGCCTTTGGGTACACCTGAATTCCCTGGGGGAGCCTTTACGCAACCCCACACTCAACAGGACTCTGCGTCTTCACTCTTTCCTAACAACCCTAAACATAAGCCTAACCGGAACAAGAAGCTGAACCCGAGTTAGACCCGAAAAAACACGTACGGTGCCACTTTCTGCCATCAAAAAGTGCTCTCAGCGGAAGCCTTTGGGTACACCTGAACTCCCTGGAGGAGCCTTTACGCAACCCCACACTCAACAGGACTCTGCGTCTTCACTCTTTCCTAACAACCCTAAACATAACCCTAACCGCAACAAGAAGCTGAACCCGAGTTAGACCCGAAAAAACACGTACGGTGCCACTTTCTGCCGTCAAAAAGTGCTCTCAGCGGAAGCCTTTGGGTACACCTGAACTCCCTGGGGGAGCCTTTACGCAACCCCACACTCAACAGGACTCTGCGTCTTCACTCTTTCCTAACAACCCTAAACACAACCCTAACCGCAACAAGAAGCTGAACCCGAGTTAGACCCGAAAAAACACGTACGGTGCCACTTTCTGCCATCAAAAAGTGCTCTCAGCGGAAGCCTTTGGGTACACCTGAACTCCCTGGGGGAGCCTTTACGCAACCCCACACTCAACAGGACTCTGCGTCTTCACTCTTTCCTAACAACCCTAAACATAACCCTAACCGCAACAAGAAGCTCAACCCGAGTTAGACCCGAAAAAACACGTACGGTGCCACTTTCTGCCATCCAAAAGTGCTCTCAGCGGAAGCCTTTGGGTACACCTGAACTCCCTGGGGGAGCCTTTACGCAACCCCACACTCAACAGGACTCTGCGTCTTCACTCTTTCCTCACAACCCTAAACATAACCCTAACCGCAACAAGAAGCTGAACCCGAGTTAGACCCGAAAAAACACGTACGGTGCCACTTTCTGCCATCAAAAAGTGCTCTCAGCGGAAGCCTTTGGGTACACCTGAACTCCCTGGGGGAGCCTTTACGCAACCCCACACTCAACAGGACTCTGCGTCTTCACTCTTTCCTAACAACCCTAAACATAACCCTAACCGCAACAAGAAGCTGAACCCGAGTTAGACCCGAAAAAACACGTACGGTGCCACTTTCTGCCATCAAAAAGTGCTCTCAGCGGAAGCCTTTGGGTACACCTGAACTCCCTGGGGGAGCCTTTACGCAACCCCACACTCAACAGGACTCTGCGTCTTCACTCTTTCCTAACAACCCTAAACATAACCCTAACCGCAACAAGAAGCTGAACCCGAGTTAGACCCGAAAAAACACGTACGGTGCCACTTTCTGCCATCAAAAAGTGCTCTCAGCGGAAGCCTTTGGGTACACCTGACCTCCCTGGGGGAGCCTTTACGCAACCCCACACTCAACAGGACTCTGCGTCTTCACTCTTTCCTAACAACCCTAAACATAACCCTAACCGGAACAAGAAGCTGAACCCGAGTTAGACCCGAAAAAACACGTACGGTGCCACTTTCTGCCATCAAAAAGTGCTCTCAGCGGAAGCCTTTGGGTACACCTGAACTCCCTGGGGGAGCCTTTACGCAACCCCACACTCAACAGGACTCTGCGTCTTCACTCTTTCCTAACAACCCTAAACATAACCCTAACCGCAACAAGAAGCTGAACCCGAGTTAGACCCGAAAAAACACGTACGGTGCCACTTTCTGCCATCCAAAAGTGCTCTCAGCGGAAGCCTTTGGGTACACCTGAATTCCCTGGGGGAGCCTTTACGCAACCCCACACTCAACAGGACTCTGCGCCTTCACTCTTTCCTAACAAACCTAAACATAACCCTAACCGGAACAAGAAGCTCAACCCGAGTTAGACCCGAAAAAACACGTACGGTGCCACTTTCTGCCATCCAAAAGTGCTCTCAGCGGAAGCCTTTGGGTACACCTGAACTCCCTGGAGGAGCATTTACGCAACCCCACACTCAACAGGACTCTGCGTCTTCACTCTTTCCTAACAACCCTAAACGTAACCCTAACCGCAACAAGAAGCTGAACCCGAGTTAGACCCGAAAAAACACGTACGGTGCCACTTTCTGCCGTCAAAAAGTGCTCTCAGCGGAAGCCTTTGGGTACACCTGAACTCCCTGGGGGAGCCTTTACGCAACCCCACACTCAACAGGACTCTGCGTCTTCACTCTTTCCTAACAACCCTAAACATAACCCTAACCGCAACAAGAAGCTGAACCCGAGTTAGACCCGAAAAAACACGTACGGTGCCACTTTCTGCCATCAAAAAGTGCTCTCAGCGGAAGCCTTTGGGTACACCTGAACTCCCTGGGGGAGCCTTTACGCAACCCCACACTCAACAGGACTCTGCGTCTTCACTCTTTCCTAACAACCCTAAACATAACCCTAACCGCAACAAGAAGCTGAACCCGAGTTAGACCCGAAAAAACACGTACGGTGCCACTTTCTGCCATCAAAAAGTGCTCTCAGCGGAAGCCTTTGGGTACACCTGAACTCCCTGGGGGAGCCTTTACGCAACCCCACACTCAACAGGACTCTGCGTCTTCACTCTTTCCTAACAACCCTAAACATAACCCTAACCGCAACAAGAAGCTGAACCCGAGTTAGACCCGAAAAAACACGTACGGTGCCACTTTCTGCCATCAAAAAGCGCTCTCAGCAGAAGCCTTTGGGTACACCTGAACTCCCTGGGGGAGCCTTTACGCAACCCCACACTCAACAGGACTCTGCGTCTTCACTCTTTCCTAACAACCCTAAACATAACCCTAACCGCAACAAGAAGCTGAACCCGAGTTAGACCCGAAAAAACACGTACGGTGGCACTTTCTGCCATCAAAAAGTGCTCTCAGCGGAAGCCTTTGGGTACACCTGAACTCCCTGGGGGAGCCTTTACGCAACCCCACACTCAACAGGACTCTGCGTCTTCACTCTTTCCTAACAACCCTAAACACAACCCTAACCGCAACAAGAAGCTGAACCCGAGTTAGACCCGAAAAAACACGTACGGTGCCACTTTCTGCCATCAAAAAGTGCTCTCAGCGGAAGCCTTTGGGTACACCTGAACTCCCTGGGGGAGCCTTTACGCAACCCCACACTCAACAGGACTCTGCGTCTTCACTCTTTCCTAACAACCCTAAACATAACCCTAACCGCAACAAGAAGCTGAACCCAAGTTAGACCCGAAAAAACACGTACGGTGCCACTTTCTGCCATCAAAAAGTGCTCTCACCGGAAGCCTTTGGGTACACCTGAACTCCCTGGGGGAGCCTTTACGCAACCCCAAACTCAACAGGACTCTGCGTCTTCACTCTTTCCTAACAACCCTAAACATAACCCTAACCGCAACGAGAAGCTCAACCCGAGTTAGACCCGAAAAAACACGTACGGTGCCACTTTCTGCCATCAAAAAGTGCTCTCAGCGGAAGCCTTTGGGTACACCTGAACTCCCTGGGGGAGCCTTTACGCAACCCCTCTCTCAACAGGACTCTGCGTCTTCACTCTTTCCTAACAACCCTAAACATAACCCTAACCGCAACAAGAAGCTCAACCCGAGTTAGACCCGAAAAAACACGTACGGTGCCACTTTCTGCCATCAAAAAGTGCTCTCAGCGGAAGCCTTTGGGTACACCTGAACTCCCTGGGGGAGCCTTTACGCAACCCCACACTCAACAGGACTCTGCTTCTTCACTCTTTCCTAACAACCCTAAACATAACCCTAACCGCAACAAGAAGCTGAACCCGAGTTAGACCCGAAAAAACACGTACGGTGCCACTTTCTGCCATCAAAAAGTGCTCTCAGCGGAAGCCTTTGGGTACACCTGAACTCTCTGGGGGAGCCTTTACGCAACCCCACACTCAACAGGACTCTGCGTCTTCACTCTTTCCTAACAACCCTAAACATAACCCTAACCGCAACAAGAAGCTGAACCCGAGTTAGACCCGAAAAAACACGTACGGTGCCACTTTCTGCCATCAAAAAGTGCTCTCAGCGGAAGCCTTTGGGTACACCTGAACTCCCTGGGGGAGTCTTTACGCAACCCCACACTCAACAGGACTCTGCGTCTTCACTCTTTCCTAACAACCCTAAACATAACCCTAACCGCAACAAGAAGCTCAACCCGAGTTAGACCCGAAAAAACACGTACGGTGCCACTTTCTGCCATCAAAAAGTGCTCTCAGCGGAAGCCTTTGGGTACACCTGAACTCCCTGGGGGAGCCTTTACGCAACCCCACACTCAACAGGACTCTGCGTCTTCACTCTTTCCTAACAACCCTAAACATAACCCTAACCGCAACAAGAAGCTGAACCCGAGTTAGACCCGAAAAAACACGTACGGTGCCACTTTCTGCCATCAAAAAGTGCTCTCAGCGGAAGCCTTTGGGTACACCTGAACTCCCTGGGGGAGCCTTTACGCAACCCCACACTCAACAGGACTCTGCGTCTTCACTCTTTCCTAACAACCCTAAACATAACCCTAACCGCAACAAGAAGCTGAACCCGAGTTAGACCCGAAAAAACACGTACGGTGCCACTTTCTGCCATCAAAAAGTGCTCTCAGCGGAAGCCTTTGGGTACACCTGAACTCCCTGGGGGAGCCTTTATGCAACCCCACACTCAACAGGACTCTGCGTCTTCACTCTTTCCTAACAACCCTAAACATAACCCTAACCGCAACAAGAAGCTGAACCCGAGTTAGACCCGAAAAAACACGTACGGTGCCACTTTCTGCCATCAAAATGTGCTCTCAGCGGAAGCCTTTGGGTACACCTGAACTCCCTGGGGGAGCCTTTACGCAACCCCACACTCAACAGGACTCTGCGTCTTCACTCTTTCCTAACAACCCTAAACATAACCCTAACCGCAACAAGAAGCTGAACCCGAGTTAGACCCGAAAAAACACGTACGGTGCCAATTTCTGCCATCAAAAAGTGCTCTCAGCGGAAGCCTTTCGGTACACCTGAACTCCCTGGGGGAGCCTTTACGCAACCCCACACTCAACAGGACTCTGCGTCTTCACTCTTTCCTAACAACCCTAAACATAACCCTAACCGCAACAAGAAGCTGAACCCGAGTTAGACCCGAAAAAACACGTACGGTGCCACTTTCTGCCATCAAAAAGTGCTCTCAGCGGAAGCCTTTGGGTACACCTGAACTCCCTGGGGGAGCCTTTACGCAACCCCACACTCAACAGGACTCTGCGTCTTCACTCTTTCCTAACAACCCTAAACATAACCCTAACCGCAACAAGAAGCTCAACCCGAGTTAGACCCGAAAAAACACGTACGGTGCCACTTTCTGCCATCAAAAAGTGCTCTCAGCGGAAGCCTTTGGGTACACCTGACCTCCCTGGGGGAGCCTTTACGCAACCCCACACTCAACAGGACTCTGCATCTTCACTCTTTCCTAACAACCCTAAACATAACCCTAACCGCAACAAGAAGCTGAACCCGAGTTAGACCCGAAAAAACACGTACGGTGCCACTTTCTGCCATCAAAAAGTGCTCTCAGCGGAAGCCTTTGGGTACACCTGAACTC